>NC_056741.1:1502408020-1502680520 GCF_019279795.1 Protopterus annectens
GGTAATCATTACTCTACAGGTATTATTACAACAACCTATGGCCTTGGGTTGGGCAGTGTCATGTTTGTACACAGTGTATAATTACAGCCTTCTTATAGTTACTTTATACCTTCTCTTACCTGGAAGACCTGTGGAGGGAATGTTTGTTAATACTACCTGACTGTTTCTACCCATATTCACATAGTCAGAGTTACATATGTGCAGTCATACTGTGTGTGTGTGTGTGTGTGTGTGTGTGTGTGTGTGTGTGTGTGTGTGTGTGTGTGTGTGTGTGTGTGTGTGTGTGTGTGCTACTGCTATACTCTGCCTTGATTTCTGTCACCCTGGTTGTTGGTAGCAGGGACCAGTAGCTTTCACAGCATGACACTTTTGAATATTTCTTGGGGGAGACCACTTGGTGTATGTACTTATCTTGCTGTCATTTGCAGCCTTGGGGTTGGACCATGGGTGTTGGACACAGTATAACTACAGCCTTCTTATAGCTACTTTATACCTTCTTTTACCTGGACAACCTGTGGAGGGAATGTTTGTTAACACTACCTGACTGTTTCTACACATATTCACAAAATCCTAGTTGAAATTATGCATACAGCTTACTACCACTCCCGGGATTCGAACTGTGGCTGTTTCTGCTAAAAATACAACAAGTTTGTGTTTCATCAGGAGCTATTGAGAAACTGAGGTCTTTTCCTTGAATGATTTATGTCTCATTCTCTCTTTGTTGTACAATCTGGACTTGTAATTATAACATTCTTATACATGCATTCCTACATATACCTTTTGACATAGCATGGTCTGGAAAACAGTGATTAACACAACATTACTACTGAGATATCAGATCTTGCTGTGTGACATTTTTCATATCAGTTAATCTCGTGTCTTACAGAGGCACTAACTTTGTCAGATGAGACTTGATTGTTTAATGCTTTCAGAGCTATAGCTGCTATGCATAACCTGTACACATTTCAATTCATACCATACCAGAGTAAACACAACCAGACCAGGGTTTTGAATTTTATTGACAGGCAGTTATTTTATATATAACCTATATGAGACTATTACTGTAATATTGTCTAGTTTATTCAGTACAAACCATACCCATTTTTAATACTGCCAGGTGACATTTTGCTCCTTTATATTTATTTGGTATGAATACTACAAGCTAGATTATTACTCACCAGCCTCAGAATGCAGCCTTTGTAACCTGCTGGCATGGGCTTCCTGGTTTGCAGCCCACTCAGCTGGAGCTGTAAAGAAGATAGAGAAACATTTATGCATACCTATCTATCACATACACAGGCTGGACTTTGGAAAACAGTTATTGATATGAATACATACACATGCCATGGACATCACCCCTCTGCTGTGCTTCTTGGGCCCACTGGTCCAAGAGCTCCCTGTTCCTCCACTTCAAGTCAGCATAGTGGTGCCGGATCTGCTCACCAGTCTAAGGGATGACAGTGGCACTTATGATGTCACGGGCCAGACTTTCCCAGGCCTCCACTTTATATTGGGACCCCTGGTACTGGTCCTGCAGCAGTCTGACATCATGGTTTTTAACAAGGAGTCCTACCATGACCTTGGACTCCTGTATGCCTCAGCGCTGCACCTAAAAGTGCATGCCCTCTCCAACACCTACCATACTGCCTACAGTGGGGAGCTACAACAAGTTAAGAGCTGTATTCCCACCTGTGAGGTTTAAATACAGCCGATTTCCCTCCCTTTTCCATGATTGGATGGTTTTGAATATGCTGTGCTAAGGTAAGCTATGGGCAAACCTGCTTAGCTAAGGTTGCCAGTGCTTAAAGGGGCAGGTTCAGCATTGCTTAGCAATGGGCAAATCCACTTAGCTGGGCAACTCATTGCTTAGCATTTATATTTAAGCAATTCTTACACCTGCTCAGAATAGCTGTGCAATGCTTAGCATTGCTTATGTTTTATTTTATAGACTATCAACTGTATGGGATTGATTGATCATTCCTGACATATTATAATTTTGTTTACCTTCCCTGACATCCCCCAATGTGCTTTCATTACATTTATTCTTGTGTGACTATACTGTATGGGACACTTGTGTTTATATGGGGGTTTCACAACTTTATTACACTGACACCTCACATCTGGACCTACTATACTACTCTGGTTAACAAATATATGTTATTTACTACCTAATTATTAAAAAAATAAATTATATACTGCTTTCACATATAAAATGCCAACTGGTTTTACTGGGGATCAAACCAGGAACGACTATTTGTAAAGCAAACACTCTAACCACTTTACTATTTCCACAATGCTATGTTTTGAAGTATATACTTATTTAGCTCCTTATGATGTGAAAGCTAGGCTGAGTGGAGCTGTACGATGTGCACACCCACTCAGCTATGCTTAAACGTTATTGCGGACTGAAAAAAAATTAACTGTTGTGTTTTATTTTTGTACTGTAGGGGTATGCACATTGATTTCTGCAACATTATCTGTGGGGGTCTGTGCTTTTAAAATGGTGATGACATGACAGGCTTTGCATTTGAGAGGTATGCTCCATGGACACTAACAGTGTCCGCCATATCTCTCAACTGTACAGATTGTCACAGAATGCCCAGATATTTGTCTTATATTTTTGGTCCATTTTTCATACAATTGTGGCTTTCTGGCAGATTAGTGGCAAAGCATTAGGGACTGCATTAGGAAATAATGACAGACATTTGAGTTTTACACTTCATACCCTTTGCGGACTTCATGCTAATGCAAAGCCTGTCATTCTATAGACTTCATATGTTTGTGAGAGCAATATCTCACATTTGTCCTTTATTTACTATGGCTTTGTCCAGATTACTTGTCTGGTTGACAAGTAATGGTGTCCAAGAACACTCTTGCTATATTTAAATTGCTGTATGGCGATTATGGAATGCAGGGGGCATGTGTATACTGAAAGCACTGCTCTCAGACACATCCCCTGCATTCATGCACAGAATGGTATCCGTTTTAGAGCATGGCAGAGCGCCCTCATGAATATGCATGGCTCACTGCCGTGCTGCATGGGAACAGTCCCTCCCATGCAAGAAAAAGTTATTCTTGCACGGAAGTTTGCTGAATCCCGGGGTTAGTCTAAAACTGAGTATGAAACTCCTTTGTGGTGTTTTTTGTAGAACATTTCTTTTAGAATGAGTTAAGATATAATGGTTTAATGCATCTAAAAAATAAATACTACTTCTGAAGAGAATTCCTAATCACTTTTCTTTGTCTACTATAATAGGATATAATGTATTACGTAACATTTTCAAGTATTTTTTTTAAATTGGTTCATCTTTTAGAGGTTCTTTCTGGGCATGAATTTTCTTAATATTTCACTGAACAATGTTTGCTGTGAATTCTGTGTTACGTCCTTATTATGCTGTAACATACAGGAAGTGAAGCACATGAATCATAAATGCAAGCTTGCTAAAGTCTCAGTTCATTTTCTTCAACTAGCAAGCAAACAACTTCATCTGTGTTTACGAACCAGGGTTTTAAACGTGAAGAAACTGAGTTATATTATCCAGATTGGCTAAGAGGAAACAAGTTTGACTCAGAAGACCAGTTTTAAATTGCACTTAAGGTAAGCTCCTGCAGACATATTATTTTATACCTGTCTTATTATAAAGAGTTTGTGTGTATACATTATGGCAATAACAAAACTATGTAGCACAAGTCTGTATGACTGGTTGATGCAGTTTATCAAGGGTGTTTGTAGGAATGTCTGCTGAATAAATAAACAGACTGTGCCTGTCTTAATGTTCAACTGACAAGCAACAGAGAGAGTATCACTAAGTAACAACCTATTCTGAGTGACTCAGTTTTCCTGTGATGCAATCGTACTAGCAGTTTCCTTCAGATGTGGGAATGGTTCAGGAACCAAAGGTCTTCTTCAAATGCTGATAAAGAAATTAACATAACTATATAAGCATTTGCACTAACTGAATCAAAATGTCAGGTAGGGACTTAGTAACATGATTTACTGGGAATTGTTTTCTTGTTTCAGCAAAACGTTTCTCTTTGGCTACTTCCAAAATTTCTTTTTCTACGGAGATACAAATATAAAATGCTGTGTTGGTTTCTAGAAGGCATTTACATTTATCTACAGTAGCATTATTTTTGGTTATTTATTTGTTTATCTCTTTACAAACTGAGTAGGTATCTTTTTTCAAAAATGTCTCCGGCTACTAGGAAGTAAAAATACAATATAGTACATAAAAGCTGGATAAATGGCTAATGAAATGGTAGGATTTAGGTTTGAATTCCACCATGGTTTCTGATCAGTTTGCAATTCTGACCATGAAAGGTTATATACATCCTGTTTTCCCTCTGCTGATTTTTATCTGGGCTAAAAGCAGAACACCTTTGAAAATGAGATATAATTTCCCAACTGAATTAATGTCATTATACATAAATCTGTCACAGCAAATATATTTCATTGTGTGTGTGCATTCATGCATGTGTGTGTGTGTGTGTGTGTGTGTGTGTGTGCATGCTTGTGCATGTGTAGTATGTGTGTGTGTTTGTATGTGCTTGTATATATGTGTGGATTTTTTTATTTTTAATTTTTTTACTAGAACATTGACTCTATTGTTCTATTTTAGCACACCTGAAGAAATTAAAATACATAGCATTAAATATGAGTACTGTCTTTGCATGTAATAACTCTGATGGTGGGAGGGTGGGCTAATGGTTAAGGTGTTTGCTTTACAAACACAAGGTGCAGGGTTTGAGTCTCACAAGGGATAATTGGTTAGGCTTACAATGGCTCGCAAGAGCAGTTAGCTTAGTATAAACCTATTATTTGTGATAGCATCACATAGACTTTTACAATGAAAGTGGATATGACAGATAAATATAGTCAGTTCATTGTAATTATCTATATAATATTGTTGCTTTTGCCTCTTCACATATCACACATACCTCATAACTTTACACCACCACCTTTCTGCCCCAGTATGAGCAATTTAGGTAACTACTGCATTATTTTTTCATTGGTTATTTTAAACTGAATTGTCACCACCTTTCTGCCCCAGTATGAGCACTTTAGGCAAGTACTGCATTATTTTCATTGGTTATTTCAAACTGAATTGTTAATTATTATTAGGGAATGTCATTATATGATGCGGAATAATTAATCTGTCTATCAATATGTCTGTAAATAACTTTCTAAAGGCTCCCTGTTGAAATGTTGGTACTTGTAAAACTGAATGCCAAAAAGCTGAAAAAAGACAGAAACCCAGAGAAGATAGAATCTTGAAAATCACTTTTCTCCTTAAAACTTCTTTTTGCAACCCCACACCCCCGAACTTATATACTAACTCTGAGAACGTCATAACTCAGAGAAAAGGGAATATGGCATCTCGGACTTAGTATATGTAAATCTGTTCTTTCAACCATTCACTCTCTGCATTTTGGGAATCACTGTAGGAGGTCCTGACATTTAAAAAAGTTACCCTTTCAAACACATACTCTGTCTTTCTATTACAACAGGGACATTGGGGCTGTGGAGTATAAGCTGTCATTAAACATGGGAATAAATTCAAAAATTAGATTTTTTAAGTTATGTGTAATTACATTTTATGCGGAATCAGGTCTTCTGTCTGCCTGTCTATCTATCTATTTACTTAATTTACAGAAAAAAAGAAATGTTCCAATAGAGTTATTTTCTTACAATAGATAAAACTAAATGCAAAATGCAAGACATAAAGATAAGAAATAACAGCATGCAGCTTATAAAAAAACAATACTAGAAATACTTAGAAAGAAGACAATACTGTTATAGTCTAACAGCTGTGAACCTTAAGGAGCACGACAAAGCACATATCAAATAATTAATGCTGTAACTAGAGTGTTAGGATGCATTAAGTAATTATCTCACTGCAGCTGTATTCGACATTTACATCTAGCATAGGTTTTAAGGCACCAAGAATAGACTGTTAACACCTCAGTTTATAACGATCGATCATTGTGACATCACTGTGACTAACCATAATCAGTACAATTAATAGAACCATAGGGCATAAGCAAGACAAAGCACATCCGACTGTCACACAATTTTAACAGTTGTCATATATAATAGCAAAATAACTTTTACTAACCAAATTTCTTGATTTTGAGATTTCATCAGAAATCTCCGAAAACACAACTCCATGAACCAACTCACCAAGGACAGAAAAAACACATGGAACAACTGGAGAAACGGTCACCATTCACTTTTTTGTGTTCCTAGTACTTCAGCATCAAACCTTCCATGGAATAATCATACACAAGAATGGTTACTTTATATACATTTCACTACATTCATTATTCAATTCAATTATACACTAATTGATCAATTAACCAGCGAATCAAGGAAACTAAAATCTAAAGTGCATCCTGAGCAAAAATGTACTTCAGAAACATTTAAAGTGCATTAAAACATATAAAGCGCAACCCCTTACATTCCTATTGCATTTAACATTATAATTTAAGAAGTTCATACAAAAGCACTTGTGCATCTGTAGATTAACAAATACTAAAACATTTTGCCCTACAATATTAATTAATCAGTGAGTCAAGAAAATTTAAATCTAAAATGCATCCTGAGCAGTTAAAGTGCTTCAGAAACATTTAAAGTGCATCAGAAAACTTTTAAAATGCAACCCCTTAGATTCATATTGCATTTAACTTAATAGTTTAAGAAATTCATGTCAATGCACCTATATATCTTTAGATTAACAAATGCTTAAATATTTAAATATTTTACCCTATACATATAAATCATTCATCCTATATGTCTGTGCATTTATAAAATAATGCATACTGAAACATTTCATCCTAGACATATAAATCTAACTCCATATTAAGCCCATAAGGCCTTCCAACATTAATTTATCTACTTTCCATCCTTAACAAAATGCGCCCATATTCCATGCCTTGTACTGCATAAGGTTTGTTTAAAACAGAAAAAAATAAACTGCTATTGTTACCATTGTGCACAGCGTGGAAATGCTGGGCCACAGGATAATTAAGCCTAACATGCCTCACATCCCCCAAATGCTCCATAATTCTTCTTTTCACCATTCTTCTGGTTTGGCCTATATGCCACTTTACAGGTAGACAATCGCATCCAATGGCATAACCAACCCCACTGGTACTGCAATTGTAAGATCCCAGGGAAATGAACTTATTTCCATTAATCAAAGTACCTGAAATGTTCTTGACTTTATCACACACCTTGCACCTTCCACATCTAAAGGTGCCTACTGTGTTAGAACCAGTTTCCATCCTACTTACCCTACTATTCAATAATTCCTTCAGGTTGTGAAATCTACTATGAGAAAAAACAACCCTGCCCTTGAAAATGTTGCCCACTTTCTCATCCTGCTGTATAATAGGCAAAAACCTGTACACTAACATCTTCAATGTAGCTGAAAAAGGGGAAAATTTATTAACAAAAAATATATCATCCTTGCCCACTTTATAATAATCTCCACCCCCATGATGTGTTGCATGGTTCCATGCTCTCCAACCAGCAATTTGCTTTCTCACTTTTTCCTCAGCACTATTTAACACCTGACTAGAATACCCTCTCTTTGCCAACTTGCATTTGACAATGTTAAATTCCCCATCCAATGTGGTTCTGTCATGAATATGGTCAGTAATGCACTTGAATTCTCCATAAGGGAGAGAATCAAGTAAATATTTTGGATGCACGCTGTCTGCACTCAAAAAGTTATTAGCCGCTGTTTCCTTATAAAATAAGCTGAGGCGATTAGTTAGCACGCTGGACCTCACTTACTATTACAGCTGTTGGGGCCAGTTTAGCAGTCGTGTTGACGGTTAACCTGATTTATGCTGGGGTGCCTAGTCCAGTCCGGCGTAAAGCATTGGGATTTTGTCAACAAAGCTTGACTACATTGTCATGGTGGTGATTTGAGGTGATTGCAGAGGAGTTGAGAGAATATAAAAGTTTAAAGTGGTTGTGATGTGTTCCCATTCGTAAGTGGATTGGGTTAAAAATCTTTGTTGTTCAGGAAAGTAAGTCGACATGGAAGCATCCAAAAAGGAGTGCTAGGAACATATGGAAAAAAGTCAAAATCACTAATATTGTGCATGGGACAGTAGTGTATGTTGTACTGACAATTCATTTCACTTACTGGACCAAAATAAACACTTTATGGAAAAATATCACTTGTAAAATGGATTAAAACTTTAAGGTGTCCATATGGTATCTTCATTTGTGGAATGTTTATGGGGCATATGTACAGTGACTAATAAGAATTTATGGACAAACTGTGTTTGGACCTGTGAGATCATATGATCGATGGATGAAGAAGTGAAGGCTAATGTCTGGATGTTTTTTGGTGTGCATATATATTTTTGTCATTTGGAGCCTCACATCCACGAAGATTAAGGGAATTAAAGTTTTGTATTGATGGACACAAATTCAATTTTTTCTAAATGTATGCAGGTCTGTTTTGTTTAACATGATATTTTTGTAAGCAATATTGGTCTACTACAATAGTACAGACTCACTGATTTTTGCTAAATGATTATATGGTAATTTATGGCCCCATTGGATAATATGTAGGGGCTTATTCGCATGAGAACTTCTTTCAAGATAATTGATATTTTAGGTATACAATTTTGTTCTAATTACCCAATGGACAGCATTTTTTGGAATTAGTGCTTATCAAACCATATAAGAAGGGTGTATTCAAATTCATTCCTTTATATAGACATTTATGTAGTTTTGGCTATTTGTGAATTTTCAGGCCTGCTGGTTCATGATATTCAAACTGATATTAATAAGTGACATGAGATATTTATATTTGACTTATTTATGGTTATTAATGTATTATATTGAACTTATACACAATGATGATATTATACACAGTTATTCACACTGAAGATATTATACACTGTTATGCACATTGAAGATGATGTCACTTCTTTTTCTCTCTTCTCTGCTATTTACACTGACATACCTCACATCTTATCACACTCCTCTGCAATCCTCCCCTTGCCCTCCACTTGGAACCTACATTCCTCCCAAGTTCTATCCAGCTCCCACCTTACTCTTCTATGCCCACACTCAATACACTCTACCACACTACTTATTTTTCAAAACAAAATTACTCCCCTCACCAAAACAAATCCCAAAGTTAAAATCTAAATTTCTGTATCCTCTCCCCAACCTAACTTTTTTCTTTCTATCCTGACATCACTACTCCTTTCAGGTGATACACACCCCAATCCTGGTCCTAACAACCAACTCTCATCTTCCAACTCCTCCACTCCATCTACTATCTCTACTACTTCCTCCCCTCTTGCCTCTATCACTCCCTCTCTTACTACTACCTCCCCATCTATTTTCACTTCCCAAAGATTAAATTTCCTCTCTCTTAACATTCAGAGCATCTCCAACAAAGTGTCTGAACTCCACACACTCATACAAGACTATAACCCCCACATCATAACTCTCTCTGAAACTTGGCTAAAATCCAACATCCACAACTCAGAGATCTGCCCTCCAGGTTTCAACATCTACAGACTGGATAGATCTACCAAAAGGGGAGGCGGTGTCGCTATTCTCTATTCTGACTCTCTCGATATCTTACCACTCACCATTTCCCCTCCTTCCTTCCACCCTGCAGAGCTACTCATAGTAATCTGCCATCTCACACCTACCAAAAACTAGCCTTAGCCTCAATCTATATCCCACCAGGGAATAACATTACCATCCCTGAAGACATTGGTATTTTCATCACATCCCCTTTGAAACTATCATTCTTGGGGATGTAAATATAGACTGGAACTCAGTTAATTCTACTACACCTTCTCATAGTCTCATTCTACATGGTTTTACTCAACTTGCCTCCTCTCCCACCCACCTTGGCAAAAAACACTCCATTTCTATCCTTGACTGGATTCTCGTAAATTCTCCAAATTGGTACCACCAGCCAGGTACACTACCTGACTCCATCAGTGACCACCTGCCTATCTACATTACTAGATACTCACCCAACCTCACTAATACTCACCTCATAGAATATATCCGTAACCTAAGAAAATTCAATATCAGCTCCTTCGTTGGAATCCTTTCCAAAATTAACTGGTCCTGCCTATACTCTCACCTTTAAATGATGCAGTCAGCTACTTCAACCAGACATTCCTAAACATACTCAGCTCTCTTGCCTCCATCAGGAAAATAAAAGTCAAAGCTAAACATGCCCCCTGGCTATCCAAAGAAACCTTCCACCTTATGCATAAAAGAGATGCCACTTGGAAACAACATCAGAAAAGCAAATCTCCTGCCCTCCTACAATCGTACAGGGAACTTAGAAACTTTACAAAAAAAAAAAGAGTCAACCAGGGCAAAAGAAAATTTCACTTCTCTGACCAATCTCTGCACACTTCTAACCCCCAGAAGTTCTGGACAACCATAAAAACTCTTCTCAAACCTGGCACACCCACAACTCCCAACCCTTTCCCCAATCAATCATCCTAGGATACAGCCATCCATTTAAATCACTACTTCATTGATACCATTTCTAAACTAGTACCTAACACCACCAACAACCCCAACCTTACCTCTAATTCCACTTCCAGTTCTACTACTTCCACTACCAAGCCCACACCTTTTTCACATCCCCAGTCTGATTCCACTAACCTTTCAGACCCCTTCATGCTCAAACCTGTCTCTGTTAGTTATATTAAAACTCTCCCCAGTAAACTCAAACCTTGTTCTCCTGTCCCTGATAACCTACCTCCCCAATTCCTTAAACTTGCTGCTAACTCTATTGCCCTTCCTATCACCATTCTAATCAACGGTTCTATCCAAGAATCCACTGTCCCCTCTATTTAGAAGCAATACTACACTATTCCACTACATAAAGGAGGTAACTCCACAGAACCATCTAACTTCTGTCCCATTGCTATTCTTTCTCCCCTCTTCAAAATTCTCGAAAAGTGTATCTATTCTCAACTACTTTCTCACCTTACTCAAAACAATCTTTTAACCACCACCCAGCATGGGTTCAGACCCAAACACAGTACTAACACTGCACTCTTTTCCTTCTCACATACAGTAGCTGAGGCCAGAAACAATAACACATTCGTGTCCTGCCTTTTCTTAGATCTCTCAAAGGCTTTTGATACTGTCTCTCACAACCATCTACTTCATAAATTTTCTCAGCTGAAAATGTACATCCCCACTCTTAATTAGTTCTCAAGTTACCTGTCCAATCGCCTACAAGCAGTTAAATGGCTAAATGCCTTCTCTCCCTTTCTGGCAGTTCAAACTGGTGTTCCTCAAGGCTCAATTCTCTGTCCCCTCCTTTTCAGTCTCTTCACCAATGACCTACACACTGCTTGTAACCTCTCCTCTATCATTCACTATGCAGATGATTCAACTCTGATCTCCGTTTCTAACTCTATTAACAATCTCCACCATTCCACCCAAACTTCATTTCATTCTGTTGAGAAGTGGCTCACCAACAATCAACTCATCCTGAACCCCTCTAAAACTAAGCTCTTATAAAACACTAGCCTAACACAAATCCAGCTTTCTCTTATCCTCTCTAAATGGCACCATCATAAGACCAAACTCACACATTAAACTCCTGGGTGTCATCATAGATGACCAGCTCAAACTAGACCTCCACATACTTCATTACATAAAGAAAACACACCAAAACTGGGCCTGCTTTACAGAAATAGCAAATTCCTGACCCCCAACTCAAAACTTCTGCTAGCCCAAGTCTATCTCCTCCCTGCCCTCCTCTATGGCTCCCCTCTATTTTCTAATCTACAAAATAACCTGCTGGCAAAGCTTGACCAAACCTACAACAAAATTGCTAGATTTGTCACCAGCAGCTCCTATAAATCCCATCACTGCACAGCACTCACAAAACTACATTGGCTTGAACTCCCACACCTTCTGGCCAAAAGTCATCTATTCCAAGCTTTTACAATTCTTAATTCTATCTCTGACTGTCCATCTCTGTCCAACCTGATCTTCTGGTATACCCATCCCCGTTCCCTGCGGAGCTCCGATAAACACTTACTACAAGTCTATAGACTCAATAAGAACATAGGTAAAATACTCTATAAACACTCCATTTCCCTTATCTGGAACAATCTTCCACTCCAAATCAGAAGCCATACCTCCCTTTCTAACTTCAAACATGACCTAATACTGTATCTCCATAACAACCCTATATGTACCTGCAACCACCCTACTTAACCCCTCCCTCTCCCTATTCACACTTTACCACTAAGTCTGATCTATAAGACCTTTTCTATTTCTATAACTTACTATATCTATATGCTCTCGCTTTTACACCCTCCCTTTAGATCACTACATCCCTCATCTACTACTGTCTTCTTCTGTACCATCTCTTCCTCTGATTTGAGGTCCCTTGTACATACACATTTCTCTTTTTTTCTCCTGCACTAGTTTCTTCCTCAGATCTGAGGCCCCCTGCACTTACACAATTTCTCCTTCTTGCCTCTAATCTAATAATGCCATATTATTTTCAAATGATTACCTGTAACCTTAATTCCCTTACTGCAGTCCTTTTGATTTATTATCATTGTATTTCCTTTTACACCTTTATTATATTTTTGTATATAACTATGTTTAATTCCATTGCGTGCATTTTTTTTCCTTATCCATTGTATTCATGACATTGTTTTGCTCTGCATTATTGTAAATTTGTCTCTACTTGTATGTCTGTTTGGGGCTTTTCCCCTCGGGTCTCCACTGAAAAAGAGTAAATTCTTACCCAGCTGGACCAACCCGGTTAACAAATGTAAAATAAATACAATAAATAATAATGAATGTAGTGAAATGTATATAAGGTACACCATTCTTGTGTATGATTATTCCCTGGAAGGCTTGATGCCGAAGTACTAGGAACACAGTAAAAGTGGTTGGTGACCGTTTCTCCAGTTGTTCAGTGTGTTTTTTCTATTTCATCAGAAATGTCACTGCTAATTGTGTATTATTTTCTACATCAAAATTCTTTGAGCAGAAAACTCTAGTACAGATATGACATCATGCTTTAAAGGTGACTCATTTATGCATTTCTACTTTGGGGTGACCTACAGCACTGCCATATTGAGATGCTTGCTTAAACGTTTGTACTGAGTACATGGTAACAGTTTTGATTTGCATGTGTTACAACATGTCATATTTCAGTGCTAAAGTCAGTGATCTAAGCAATATGCCTCTCATTCTGACTCTGTCTTAAAATAGTACCATAACAAAAGGATTCTATTCATTTGTCAGCTTTATGTTTTAATAGAGGGGTAGTATTTCTGAATTCTCGTTTAATTTTAACCATCTTCCATTCTGTTGACCTGTGACAACTACTTTTAATTAGCTATTTATTTAAAAACAAAGTATATATGTAATGGTATAAAAGGAAATCGGAGCATATCCAGCCTAGGCAAACTGGATTTTCCTGTCAGTACCCTGCTGTCTAAAAGTTTCACCTGAAAATTAAATGTGTACTGCATTTGACCACCCTATTTATTTTTTTTTTCATGAAACAACTTATATCTATGAGCTATCAAAGAGAAGAAAAAACATGATTCTCTTCCATGTTTTCCTCTTTTATTCATATTCCATAAAATACATATGTTCTTCTTCTTCTTTCAGCTTTTTCCCGGTTAGGGGTTGCCACAGCGGATCACCTGTCTGCTCATGATTGGCAGTGGAGTTTTATGGTGTTGAGTTGCCAGCCCAGTGCCCAACCTTCCACAGGAGGCACACACACACTCACACCTAGGGACAATTTAGAGTGTCCATTCCACCTTCAGCATGTCTTTGAGATGTGGGAGGAAACTGGATTACCTGGAGGAAACCCACACGACCACAGGGAGGACATGCAGACTCCACACAGAAGGCACCCCAGCTGAGGATTGAACCAGAGAACCTCTTGCTGTGAGGTGGCAACGCTAACCGCTGCACCACCGTGGCCACCCCATTCCATAAAATACATATAATGCTATAAAATGTTTCATTAAAATGAAGGACAGAAGAAAAAATAGAAGGAAAAGAAAGCTATAAACACAAAAATCCAATGGAGTATCAACCTTTAAGTCACTTGTATTAACTTTCCCAATGACAATGTATGTCTTCAGCGTATGGCATCCACCATGTAGTAACCGGAAACTCCAGTAAGGAAGAAGATTTTCAACAATCTGATATAATTTGCTAAGTAACCATCGTTGCAATATATATCTTATTCTTTATTTAACTTGGGAATATAGCATATCCAACAAATATACCTCTGGAGAGAGTGGAACCTTTGAACATATTAAAGTTTACACAATTTCATGTGCTCTACTCGAATACTGCATAATTTGGGAACATGACAACCAACAACTGATATAAATCAGCTGGTTCATATTGGCAGTGTCATTGCCTCGGGTTAGTTATAGAATGCATTAAATATAATCAGTATGAGGAAAAATGAATACCATACATTACCTAATATTGTATAAACCTGTTTCTCACTGATTTATATAATATATTAATCATTCTCATGTTGTCCAGCCATGTTCAAAAAAGGATGTTTGCAAAGAAGTTTCCCATTTCAATTTCTCTGAGTAAATTTTATTCTTGATGTTGCCCCGTTGAATTTGATAAATCAATTCAATTATTTTTTTCTTATTAATAATTTCTGTTTCTTGGCATCCTTAGTTTATCTTTGTATAAATGTTTCATGTTTTATGAGTTAGATATCAAAGGATGCAGGAGTGCTGGAAGCTGCTGAAGAATGGGAAGAGGGAGGCTGGCAGGCAAAAGGGCCAGTTAGTAATCTAAAAGGGCAGATTTTTAGCTGTCTACTGCCATAGCACTATGTCACGGGTCTATATCAAAACTGCAAAACCTCACATACACGAATACAGAAACGTTGACACATATTAAGCGAACCGCGAAAACACCGAATGTCCTGAACCGTGAAATTCAAAATGTCGAATCGGCATAGTTGGCCAACCCCACCGCCCGCTACATACTACCTACCCAAATAAAATAAATAATCCACATACATACACTTAACAAAACCCTACTTCTAACCCTAAACTAAAGCTCACATATAGTACTATGTATGCACTTACCTTGGCCTGCACCCTAACCCTAAGGTCCGTAACTGTTGCACAACTACATTAAGGAGCTATACCCAAACAAAATAAATAATCCACATGCATACACTTAACAAAACCCTACTTCTAACCCTAAACTAAAGCTTACATATATTACTATGTATGCACTTACCTTAACCCGCACCCTCACCCTAAGGTCCATAACTATTGCACGCTTACCTTAAGGAGCTATACTGGAGAAGGGCCAACTATGACAATTCAACATTTTGAATTTCACACTTCAGGACGTTTGGTGTTTTCGCGGTTTGCTCAATATGTGTCAATGTTTCCGTATTCGCGCAATTGCGGTTTCGTGGTTGTAATAGATAACCCTATGTCACATATATACATACATATGTAACTATGATAGAAGATGAGTATAGTGAAAATGTGAATAAACATTTGGAATGACTGCACAGAAATTTTATAGAAAGCTATAAATTAAATTAATGTTCCACGTATATGGTGTATGATCCAGTAGTCACACACTCAACATTTAGGGGGAAAAAGTGCATTAATGCTATAACACACGTGCTGCTGCCAGTGGTGGGAAGGTGTTAAACACTTCATTCAGGCTGTTAAACACTTCAGTCAGACTTTAGAAAAAAGTTTGACTGATGTGTTTAACAGCTTCCCACTGCTTGTTTGTGGTGAATATAGATGACTATGATCATTTTTTCCCACTTATCTTACAATCACATATCAGAAGTGAACATGGGTAGCTAACTTTGGGGGTAGAGTAAGGATGCATATTGTGAATATAAATCTAAGATCAGTCATTTAAAATATGTTACTGTAGTCTGTTTGTCAGATGGATATACAGATGGTAGCTGTCTTTTGAGAATGGGGGTGAAGAGGCAAACTGTACAATTTGTGAAAGCAGCAACTTGAAATATATGACTGATGCTACCTGTTCATTCACTTTCATCCCGATCTAACATCAGAGGAATACACAAAGAAAGTAGCTATCTTTTTGTTTTTCTTTTGATGGGGAGACAGAGACTGTTCTAAGATATGATTCGTGTAGCCTTACAAGCATTTATAGTCTCAGTTTACTGGGAACTACTTTTTGTCAGCTTTGATCACTAAGCCTTGGACACTACTTATTTTTGTCACTGAAAGAAAAAAATAGGACTGGGTATTTCTTTTAGTTAGCTATGATTTTTGTCCAAACTATAACTGTAACAAAAAGCTGGGGCGAAGCTGTAAAATGTACATCACAGCATCTAGAACCCCATGACGTCTGAGGTTTATTAGCCTCCAGACTATCAGCTTAATTCTATTACTTCCTCCAGAGTTATTACGCTGCAGTCTTTGCCATTTAGTGGTGAAAGGATGCAGGAAGAAAACGAAGAGTAAGAATGAATGTCTTTATTCACCCACAATTTTTGTTCAGCTTATCTTTGGCTCAAGAGATCTGAAAATAAAGAAGGCTCTAAAGTACAAATCAGAGCATATAGAATCCAGTGGATTCTGGGGAGCCGTGACCTAAGCTTAATTTGATTATTTCTTCCTCATTTATTATAGTGTAGTATTGGCCAGTTAGGATAGCAGAGCTTTGGCCGTCTAACATCTACCTGAAATCAGCTGGACGTATAAGTGAATTTAAGTAAAGTTTTATCTGCTCTTTTGCATATAGTACTGTAATTTATTTATTTGTGTTTTTCACTGAATATTGACTCAGCTGAAGTTGTGGCTATCTCTCTATAGTTAGTTCCTCACCCATCCTCCCTGTTCTTGTTTTGGTGTTAATGTTGGTGGCTTTGAAATTGCCTGCCCTTCTTGTAAATTTGTGTTTGGATACTCCTTCTGGGCCCATCTCATTTGTTCACTCAACTGAGTGCAGTGAGATCATATTCTGATTTCAGGCATTGCTACTGTGTACAAAGAGAGCATTTGGGAAGGACCACCCCTGTAGCCTCTTAATCCTGCTCTGTTCCCTCCCTCAAAAAAAAAAAAAAAACAAATATATATATATATATATATATATATATATATATATATATATATATATATACATATATTATTCAGCTGTCTTAGTTGCTCTTCTGTTTAGTCGCTCTTACTCTGCACTTATTACTGCTTCTTAGTAGCCTTCTAATTTACTGCCTTCTGCACTTGTTTTTTAATCATTTGTTAATTTAATTGCATTTATTTGAACTGTATTTGCCATAGTGTTGTTACACACTTGGGTGTGGTGGCCTGCACTACAATTTGAATAGTATTTACTGCTGTTTTAGCTGCTTTTCTTTAACAAACAAAAAAAAAAAAAAATTCTAAGCTTGTTTCTTGCCTTGCTGTAACTAGTCAAGTCCAGATACAGACTTGCTGTATCCAGGACTGTTGGTAAGCTTCTGAGCTCCCCAAGCCTTTCTGTGTTGGAGGGAAGCCTTCTAGCTTATCAGTGGGAGCAGTAAGCACTAGGTAGCCTATCTACCATGGGACGAGTGGGTTTTGGCCCTGAAATTGTAGTTCATTGGCCATTTGGGCAGTTTTTCCATTTCTTTCTACTTTCTGGTTAAAAGCCCGTTTTGCATTTGGTCCCTGCCTTTCGTATAACTAGAGTAGTCCAGGTACAGATTTGCTGTATCCAGGACTGTTGGTAAGCTTCTGAGCCCCCGCCCCAAGCCCTTCTGTATTGGAGAGAAACCTTCTAGCTTATCAGTGGGAGTGGTAAGCACTAGGTAACCTATCTACCACAGGAGGAGTGGTTTCTGGCCCAGAAATTATAGTTTATTGGCCGTTTGGGAAGCTTTTCCATCTCTTTCAACCTTTTGATTTAAAAGTCTATGTTTGCACTTGTTTCCTGCCTTTCATGTTACTAGTCTAGTTCAGGTACAGATTTGCTGTATCCAAGAGTCTTTGTAAGCTTCTGAGCCCCCCAAGCCTTTCCATGTTGGAGGGAAGCCTACTAGCTTATCAGTGGGAGTGGTAAGCATCAGGTAACCTATCTGCCATGAGAGGAGTGGTCCCTGGCCCAGAAATTGGTAGCTATTGGCTGTTTGAGCAGTTTTTTTCCATATCTTTCAACTTTCTGGTTTGAAAGCCGCACTTGTGCCTGTTTCCTGCCTTTCCTATAACTAGCCTAGTCCGGTTACAGAGTTGCTGTATCCAGGATTGTTAGTAAGCTTCTGAGCCCCCCAAGCCTTTCTGTGTTGGAGGGAAGCCTTCTAGCTTATCAGTGGGACTGGTAAGCACTAGGTAGCCTATCCTCCATGGAAAGAGTGAGTTTTGACCCAGAAATTGTAGTTTATTTGGCCTTTTGGGCAGTTTTTCATCTCTTTCAACTTGCTGGCTTAAAAGTCTATGTTTGTACTTGTTCCCCGCCTTTCCTGTAACTAGTCTAGTCCAGGTACAGATTTGCTGTATCCAGGACTCTTTGTAAGCTTCTGAGCTCCCCAAGCTTTTCTGTGTTGGAGGGAAGCATTCTAGCTTACCAGTGGGAGTGGTAAGCATTAGGTAGCCTATCTTCCACAAGAGGAGTGGTTCCTGACCCAGAAATTGTAGCTATTGGCCATTTGGGCAGTTTTTTCCCATCTCATTCAACATTCTGGTTTAAAAGCTGCACTTGCGCTTGTTTCCCACCTTTCCTGTCACTAGCCCAGTCCAGATACAGAGTTGCTGTATCCAGGAATGTTGGTAAGCTTTTGAGCCCCGCAAGCCTTTCTGTGTTGGAAGAAAGCCTTCTAGCTTATCAGTGGGAGTGGTAAGCACTAGGTAGCCTGTCTACCATGAGAGGAGAGGTTCTTGGCCCAGAAATTGTGTTTACTGACCATTTGGACAGTTTGTCCGTCTCTTTCAACTTTCTGGTTTAAAACCACATCTGCACTTGTTTCCCATCTTTCCTGTAACTAACCAACTGGGTAGCACTAGAAAGCCTTAAACTGATAGAATGCTTCTAGCTTAGAACAGAGACTTTGGAGTGATTCATAGGTTCATAGGTTCATAGGTAGGTACTAGGCTATTGGCCCTAGGGCCCATACAAGCCTAGCCAAAAAATGTACCCTGGCTTTCGCCACCAAAGAAAATTATTTTCCTGTGCCCCTGTTGAGCAGAGCAACAGAAGTGATCCCCGGGGTGACTTTCCCATTTCCCATCCAATCATCAAGATTTTTCTTGAAGAGTGCTAATGAGGAGCTCTGTTTGACATAGATAGGCAGTCTGTTCCAGAGTATGGGAAGTCTCTGGGACAGGAATCTATCCCTCCAGCATGTTCTGTTTATTGTGGCGACAAGGTTAAGGTCCCTAGAGCATGTAGCTGAGAGGAATTGGGATTTCTTTAAGTGGAGCATGTCCAACAGCTCTGGGTTTGACATAGCTTTGTATGTTAGGCAGAGATTGCCCCTGAGTAGGCGATATGCGATGGAGTAAAGCTGTAGTTTTTTTAAACGGTCTGCATAGGGCATCTGTTTGAGGCCAGAAATCCTCTTTGTGAGGTATTTCTGTGGTCTTTCCAGTTGTTGTAGATGTCTTGTGAGGTACATACCAAAAGGGGCGTTGTAGTCTATAATGGGTCTAATGAGTGATGAGTAGAGGGGAACAATGACCTCTTTTTTTTGGATGTGAATCCTTTTGTGATGAGATGAGTCACGTAGAAGGATTTCCTGACCACTGTGGTGATGTGATTATCAAAGGAGAGACTACTGTCCACCTGTGTCCCAAGGTCTCTTATCACATTTTTGGCATTAAGTAGACTACCAGCTATGTGGTAGTTCATGGGTACAGAGTTTTTACCAAAGGGGATGACAATACACTTTTTGGCATTGAGCTTCAGGCCATGGCTTTGACACCAGGTATCTGTCTCAGTGAGGCCCTTTTGTAGTTTGTCCACATCATTAGGAGTTTCAATTATGGCTCCTAGTTTGCAGTCATCTGCAAACTTTGTTAGCCGAAGACCTTCTGTGTTGGCCTGCACTTGAGAGAAGTAGATACCAAACAGGAGAGGACCCAGGACTGAACCCTGTGGTACTCCACTTGTCACTGGTCTGATGTCGGATTTGGAATCCGCTACTTTCACAGTGTGGGTTCTGTCCATGAGCCAGTTGGCAACCCATCTTGTGACATAGGGATTTATACCTAATTTAGTGAGCTTATCTATAATTCCAGAGTGGGGGATGGTGTTGAAAGCCTTGGCGAGATCTAGATAAGCTGTGTGAACCATTTTACCCTCATCTATGGCTTTGGTGACTGCTTCAAAGAAGTCAATCAGGTTTAGGAGACATGATCTGCCTTTTACAAATCCAAACTGAGTAGGGTCCAGAGTTTGGAGATTACCAATGTCTTTGTTTATGAGTTCCATGATGATACGTTCCATGGCCTTGCAGACCAGGCTCGTTAGGCTAATGTGGTGGTAGTTCCCGGGGTCCATCGTGGCTTCCCCTTTGTGGAGTGGGATAACTGTCATGGTGCACCATTCAGTGGGTACAAAGCCTGAGGTGAGGCTATGATTGAACATGGTACTTAGGTAGGGTGCCAGTTCATTCTGTAGTTCATGTAGAATGCAGCCTGGGATATTGTCAGGTCCCATGGATGCTGTGTTCTTGGCTTTGGAGAGTGTGTTTTTTACCTGTGCAGCCGTGATTATAGGAACTTTGCATTCTTCCGGTATAGAGATGGGCCCTCTAGGGGGTGAGGGGGGTAAAGTTAGCACTGAACCTATCTGCTAGGATGTTGGCAATATCAGTTGGTTCTGTATATTTAGTGCCATTATGCTGTAATTCAGAGCAGATCTGAGTGTTCCCATTTAGATTCTTGACATAGCTATAGAATGCTTTGTGGTTGTCTTTAGAGTCAGTGGCAATTTTGTTTTCGTAACTAGCTTTGGAGGACTTTATGAGAGATCTCAACTTCTTACTGAGGTTGACCAGGGAGTTCCTCTAGTCATGGGATTTTACTCTTTTTTTGCAACAGTTTCTTTCTTCTGTTGTAGAGTTTGTTTATGGCAGAGAACCAGCAGATTGGCTTCCTTTTTTTGGAGGATAACATCTTGGTTCTATTAGGGATAGCATGATCCATGCACTCGTGTAAGTGCTTATAAAGTGCATTTGTGTAGGATTCAGCAGTCATACCTCTATTGTCCGTCTGCATGGGTGTCATGAAGTTTGCCACTTCTGTCTTAAGAAGTGTGAAGTTGGCTTTTGAGAAGTTTTTTACGATGGTTTCCCTAATTGGGGCTGGGGGTGGGATGTGGATGTCTAGGCTGATTAGCTTGTGGTCAAATTTGACCAATGAGGAATTGACCTCTGGTGTGGAACACCGGTTTCCCATGTTGGTAATGACCAGGTCTAGGATATTGCTGCCCCTGGTGGGAGTGTGAATAAGTTGATCCAAGGCGTTGGAATTTATGAATTCTAGAAAATGTTGAGCAAAAGAGTTGGTACATGAGTAGTTTTCCCAGTTAATGGTGGAGTAGTTGAAATCGCCCATTAAGTATCAGTTTTCTGTATTTTCTTGCTGTACTTAACTGTTTTCCACCTAAACACAGATTTTCCAGCATTTATAGTGATTTAAAAGCTTGCTTTTTTCACATATTATACTTATTTGACTGCCTGCACTTTTAAAAAGTTGTTTTTTGTTTAAATAATTTGTTTAACTGTTGTAGGCTACACACTAAAGTGCAATAGCCTTTTATGATCGTTTGTAGTCGTTTAAAGCTGTTTTAAGTGTATTTTTTACTGTTTTTGCCTTATCTTTTAAAAAAAACAACAACAAAAAAAAAAAAAAAACAATTCCTTGTTTCCCGCCTTTCTAAGCTAGTATAGTCCAGTTTTCAGGCTAGTGCTGAATTCAGGGCTGTGATACTAGTTTCTGAGTTGCCCATACATTACTTGGATAGAAGGAAGTTTCTGTGTTCACCTGTGAGAGAGGGGAGCTTTGAGCAACCTATCTGTCCCTGGAGGAGTGGTTCCATACCAGAAGTTAGTAGTTTATTGGCCAGTTTGGGCTAATTTCTATCTCTTTCATTTCCCTACTATAAAAACCGCGTTTGCACGGTTTTGCGCACCGGGCAGTGCCGGTTAGTTATAGTTAAATTATTCGCGGCTCCACTAAGTCTCCTCTTCAGTTTTTCACTTGAAACTAGTCTAACTCTCAACCTAAGCACTCAAAAAGCATCTTACAGCACAGCACTTGCTCAGACCTAATAGCAAGCACTAATATACCCTGACACTGATTGCCCAGCAGGGCAAGGCTCTTTATTCACCCCTCACCGACCAAGCGACTAAGCAGCTTACCCTACTATTCAGGCATGACCAAAGGGCAACTTCAGGTGCATTCTCCAGTCCAGCTTGTGAATCTTGTTATCCTGAGGCAATGTTGCAACTGCCTCATGTACACAGACAACCCTGCCCTCCTACCACAAAACACTAACATATGCGAGAGATGCAATTATACAGCCAAACTGGAAGCTAAGCTGTCTCCACCCAAGACTGAAACAGACAGTCAAGAGGAGAAGGTTAACACTTGCACCACACCTCCAGCTGCACACAGATCTACTAAAACAGCACTGTCAAAAAATACACATAAATACACAAAATCATACTCGGAGGCTCTAAATAAAAACCTGCAAAAGCATTACAGACCTCCAAAGCAGACACCCAAACAACTTGTACTTCCTGTCACAAACCAGACAACACATAAAACACAAAATCAATGTGCCGCACAATCACAGCCCTTAAGGCAAAATAACATACCTAACACACTAGTAATAGGTGAATCTATAGTCGGGTACACTGATGTCCCACTCAGTAGGCTGGACAAGCAGAAGGTTACTGTTAGCTGCCTGTCGGGAGCCAGAATCTGCCACATAACACAAGCACTCAGGTCACTCCAGAACAAGTACAAATATGACTCTGTCATTGTTCATGTTGGTGTGAATGACCTGAGATGTACCTCCCTGGACTACATGAAAAGAGACATGGAAGAGCTCTCTGATCATGCAGCACAGGCTGGTATGACCCTGACCCTGAATAGCATCCTGCCCTCACCAAGAATGATACCTCAGTATAAAGAAAAAAATGATCAATTTCAACAATTGGATAAGCTTCTGGTGTCATTGAAATGGTATCCAGTGTCTGTCAGCCTGAGACGACATGCTCGACAAGCCACATTGCTTCGCAAGAGACAGCTTGCATCTGTCACCCCTAGGCATTTGAATACTGGCCAAGGCTCTTGCTACCCCCATAGTGCCTTTTTTAGGCAAGGCTCAAAAGTCAAACCCACCTCCGTAAACAGCACAATTAACAAAAAACTGAGGGTTATGCTACTCAACGCCAGGAGTTTAAATCTCAAAATGCACACGTTCGAAGCACTTCTCAGTATGGAGAACTTCAACATCTGTGCAGTAACTGAAACCTGGTTCAAGGCTCCAGAGAGCACCCCAACACTACCAGGCTACAACTCATACCATACGTTTCGGCCACAGAACATGGACCGAAACACAAAAGGAAGGGGTGTATCCATATTCATCAAGGATACCTACACCTCCAGGTTAGTAGCGCAGCATGATACCTCTGAGATCATCCATGTGCAACTAACATCGGGCAAATCTGAAATGCAAATTGTGGCCTGCTACAGATCACCCTCCATGACCCAGGACCACCACTCCACCTTTCTGGAGACACTGGAAAACTTGAAGGTCCTACCAAACACCTTGATATTGGGCGATTTCAATTACCCTACCATTCACTGGGAAAACTACTCGAGTTCAAATTCCCAGGCCCGGTGCTTCCTGGAATTCATCAACTCAAATGCCCTGGATCAGCTGGTAAACTCCCATACCAGAGGTGAAACATATTGGACCTGGTTATCACCAACATGGGTGACAGGTGTTCCACACCGGAGGTCAACCCATCATTGGTTAGATCAGACCATAAACTAATCACTCTGGATGTCCACACCCCACCACCACCTCCAACTAAGGAAACCACAGTAAAAAACTTTTCTAAAGCAAACTTCACCTTACTTAAGACAGAGGTGGTAAGTTTCACAGCCCCCATGCTAAAGGAAAACGCTGCCCAAGATGCAGAAACCTTTACAAATGCACTCTATGAGCACCTACAAGGACGCATGGATCATGCCATCCCTAGCAAAACCAAAACTCACTCCTCTTAGAGAAGGAAACCAGTTTGGTGGACCCCTGCAATAAACAGGCTATACAATAGAAGGAGGAAACTAGTTCAGAAAAAAAGCAAATCCCAAGAAGGAAAGACATCCCTGATCAGTATCAGTAAGAAACTAATGTCCCTCATGAAATCATCCAAGGCTAACTTCGAAAGAAAAATAGTGAAGGATTCAAAAGATAACCACAAAGCCATCTTTAGCTATGTTAGGAATCTAAGTGGCAACTCACAGATATGCACTGAACTAGTTCAAAATAGCACAAAATATACTGAACCTAATGATATTGCCAACATCCTGGCAGATAGATTCAGTGCAAACTTCACCCCCCTCTCACCTCCAAAAGGGCCCACAACAATACCGGAAAAGTGTAGTGTCCCAAAAATCACAGATGCACAGGTGAAAACAGCCCTTTCAAAAGCCAAAAACACAGCATCAATGGGATCAGATGGTGTCCCAGGCTGTGTCTTACATGAACTACAGAACGAACTAACCCCCCACCTAAACACACTGTTCAATCTCAGCCTCTCCACAGTCTATGTGCCCATAGGATGGTGCACAGCAATGGTTATTCCTCTCCACAAAGGAGGGGCCACAACTGACCCTGGTAACTATTGCGCCATAAGCCTAACTAACCTGGTCTGCAAGGCTATGGAGCGCATCATCATGGAACTCATTAACAAAGACACTGGGAACCTCCAAACACTTGACCCGACCCAGTTCAGCTTTGTTAAGGGCAGATCATTGTTAGATTTTATGAATATTAGTCTGAAATTAGCCTACTAAACCTGGCTGACTTCTTTGAGACAGTCACCAATGCCATAGATGAGGGAAAGGTGGGTCACACAGCCTACCTTGACCTCACCAAGGCTTTCGACACCATTCCCCATTCGGGTATTACAGAAAAACTCACCAGGCTGAACATAAACCCCTATGTCACAAGATGGGTTGCCAACTGGCTTACAGACAGAACTCACACTGTAAGAATAGCGGGCTCCAGGTCTGACTCTAAACCAGTCACAAGTGGTGTCCTGCAAGGCTCGGTCCTGGGACTCCTACTGTTTGGCATATTCTTCTCAGAAGTACAGGCAAACACAAGGGGACTATGGTTAACCAAGTTTGCCAATGACTGCAAACTGGGAGCCATAATTGACTCTCTGGCTGACAAGGACATCCTCCAAAAGGGCCTTACTGAGACGGACACCTGGTGTCAAAGTCATGGCCTCAAGCTAAATGCCAAAAAATGCATAGTCATCCCATTTGGGAAAAACAAAACACCCACAAATTACCACATAGGTGGCAGCCCCCTTAATACAGAAGAGGTAATAAGAGATCTGGGGACCCAGGTAGATAGTAATCTCTCCTTTGACAATCATATTGCCAAAGTAGTTAGGAAATCCTTGTATGTGGCACATCTAATTACTAAAGGGTTCGCATCTAGAAATAAAGAGGTTATAGTGCCTCTCTACTCTTCACTCATTAGATCCATCATAGAGTACAATGCTCTATTTGGGATGAACCTCACAAGACACTTCCAACAGCTGGAAAGACAACAAAAGTACCTCACCAAGAGGATTACTGGCCTCAAACATATGTCCTATGCAGCCCGACTGAAAAAACTCCGGCTGTACTCAGTTGCATATCGCTTACTCAGAGGTGATCTCTGCTTGACTTACAAAGCCATGTCCAACTCAGAACTGATGGATATGCTCCACATAAAGAAATCCAAGTCACTGTGAGCCACATGCTCTAGTGAGCTAAACCTCACCACAACAATAAATAGAACATGCTGGAGGGATAGATTCCTGTCACAGAGACTCCCCATGCTTTGGAACAAAATTCCAAATTACATCAGGCAGAGCCCCTCACTAACACTCTTCAAGAGAAACCTTGACGAGTGGATGGGTAACAGAAAATACACCCCTGGGATCACTTCATTGGGTCTGCTTGACAGAGGATCAGTTAATTAATCAATGGAGTGGCGAAAGCCGATACACTCTGGCTAGGCTTATAAATGCCCTTGGGCAGATAGCCTAGTACATACCTATGAACCTGTGAATTCAGGAAATTCTGAAGAGTACAATAAAGTCTGAGATAACAAGAAAAAAATAATGTGAATGGTGTGGCAAAACCAGAAAGAGGGGAAGCAGGGGGCTCACTGTATTTGCATAGAAGGAACATTGGACAGCTATGGGTCCATGGAGTCCACTTCCTAGGGTTTCATTTCATCAAAGAACAGAGTCAAAACATTCAGTACTGCCAAGGACAGATCCTTTTAAGTGTTGTGCTTTATGGAGAGTAGTAGATCTTGTTGCTAAGCTGTGTGATGCACACAGCTTATCAACAAGATTGGTTACTCTCCATAAAACACTTTATAGTACTGTAACACTTGAATAAAAAAAAATGCAAGATGCTTGGTTTTGTCAGATTCTAGTATACAGCAATCCTTTTCATTATATCTTTATCAGTTGCAACATATCATACACCAAGTTGCATAATAAATAGTGTTAAATATGCCCTTGCAGATATACCACTCAAATTGTTTAACTTAAGTTAAGCTACTGCCTTTGTCCCTGATGAGTGGTGCACTGCAGTGGTGATGCACTTCCATAAAAATAGCCTTACAAATTACCTGAGTAATTAAAGTTGTATCAGCCTTGCAAGTCTCATCTGCAAAATCATGCGGTATACTATAACTAACGTCATAAACTGTAATAGTAAGACTCTTGTTAGACTTGACCCCCAACAGTTTAGCACTGTAAAGGGTAGATCCTGTGTATATTTAACCAGATAACCTTCTTCAAAAAGGTTACATTGGCTGTAGATGGAGGCCACACAGTGCATATGTTGTATTTTGAGCTGGCAAAGGACATCCACATTATTCCCCATGCTAATGTCATACTAAAGCTAATTGCTTTAAAAAAGACCCATATGTGGAAAGATGGATAGCTTGATGAAAGACAGAACCCACACACTGTAAACTGTAGATAACCCTTCAGTGAGTATGAAAGTGACCAGTGGTGTCCCTCAAGGCTTGGTGACAGGACCTCTCATTTTTGGTATTTGCTTCTTAGATCTTCAAGCAGATATTCAGGACCTCAGGCCAACAAAGTTTGCAGATGACTGCAAACTGGGGGTTGTTGTTACATTACCCTATGACACCCACACTCTCTTGAGTAAGCTTTTCCTGTACTAAAAATGGGCTCAAATTCTAAAAAGTATAGTATCATCACTTTTGGTAGACAACCCCTCTCCTCATCTTATGGTATAGACAACAAAACACTAGAAAATGAAAATGTTGTCATGGTAGGTACTTTGGCTGATAGCCCTTCTGTTTTGACCATCGTGTCAAAAGGGATGTCAAGAAATTCTTTTATTTAGCCAGCCTAATTGCCAAATGAATATCATCGTGGTCTAAAAGAGGTAATCACTCCCTTATCAGGGCAATTATCAAGTACAGTGCCCCTTGTGGTTGTATCTCATTAATCATATCAAACAATTAGCAAGGTCTCAGAGGTTCCTATCCAGAAAGATCACAAGGAGCTCTATCCGTTTATTCAGTATCTTACAGACTTTTTAGGGGAGACCTCAGTCTGTCTTACTGCATCATTAGAGACCCAGATGCCCTAGTCCTCCAGCTTCTCTGCAAGTCCACTATATCCACCAGTACTAGAACCAGAGACCTAAATCTTCACCAAGTAGAATACAACTTTGTGGAGAGGCATGCCTATAAGGCAGAACTTCCCACACCTTTGTAATAAACATCACCTACATATTAAGCAGTATGATTCACTTTCTTACTTTAAGTATACATTAGATGACTGGATGGGTATCCACAGATTTATTCTGGGTTTGACTGAAATGGCTCTCCTGGAGATGGCGTGCTGCCTGAGGGACATGACTGGTAAGACATGAATGTTCATAAGATTCATTGGTCTTGGAGTATCTATAAATTTATGAATCTAAACTATTTTTATGGTTTACTCAAATAGCTTGTCAAAAATATTTGCCTACCCACAAAATGATCCTGAATAGCATAAAGTGAGTTTAAGAGAATTAATGAATAATTAAATACAGTGACGTGATTACTACCTTGGAAGTCAGTATAGCTCAAATGAAAAATTCCTATGTGAAAAATTCTGCCTGAAAACAGCCTAATAGTCAGCAGAGCCAAATCTTGTCCTGGTACTCAGTGGGATAAAGGCAGGAATGATGCAGGTCTGTACCATCTGATGGAAATCAAACTTTAGTTATAAAACAAACCTCTCAACTGTATGAAGTATGTATGTGAATGTAATGTCCTATTATACTTATGTAAATTGTTGTCTTTACTGCTTTTGATCCCAGGTTGTGGCTGAAAATGGTCAATAGACCAGCCCACTTAGCTGGTAAACAAATAGCAATCAAGTAATAAATAAACTGTCCAGAAATTTGGAAAATAATCCTGATTTTGCCTCATATTTTCCCCTTGTCCCTCATAAAAGGTAAATCACTCATGGTTATGCCTTTCAACTCTCCAGAATTTCATATAATGCCTGGACTATTCCTCATATTTTTGGCTGCTTGTCATACAATTTGTGGTTTTCTGGTAAACGACTGAGGATGGTGCTCACTAAAAAATAAGACATTTGAGTCTGAGATTTCAGAAAATGCCTGCTAATACAAAACCTGTTATTCTAGCAGCTTTCTAAGTTTAAAAGAGCAATATTTAAAACCTGTCCCTGATTTTTGGCCTTTTAACCTCCATTAGTTTTGGCTTTGCCCAGAATTCTTAAGCAAAACTTGAGAATTATGTGTAGGATTACAGCCAGTCACTAATGAAAGATGTTAAAGTTTCATATTGTTCAGAAAATACATGTTGATGCAAAACTTGTTCTATTAAATTTTAAATTAACTAGAAATGTTTAAAAATTGTCCCTAGTTTTAAGCTTTTATTCCCTGTTATTTTTGGCTTTGTCCAAAATTTTTGAGGAAAGAAGTTGATAGGTATGCTTCAAAAGCACTTGCATAGACATTTCCATAATACTCAAAAATCTTTTTCTGACTGCCTAAGCTTGTAGTTACCTCAGAAACACCAATGTGAATATTTCCATTTAATCGCTATATCAGCAGCATTTTCAGGGCACAATGAGCGGTTCTGGCGTCCATGAAAGGATGTTTATCTGATCTTAATCTGGATAATCCAAGTGTATATATGTACATTTGGGGTCATATGCTATGTTATGGGAAAACGACTATATATTCTTATATATTTTTTATCCCTGGCAATAAAATATTATTATTAGGAAAAAAATAACTAGGATAGATATGGATTACAATATTGTATTAGCCCAGATTCATGAGACTGTAGTTCTAACAACCTAAGAATAATGCATTGTGTTTCAGTTATGTTATGTATTGCTGCATAGACCCATTTTCATCATATTGAATATTAATGATGTTTGTAAATGTACACGCAATTACATATTTTAAAACAGTCTACCCTGTCATATAGGAACAACTATGACTTGTCAAGTATTCTTCCTATCCATAAAAATCCAGTTAGTACACATTTTATTTGATAAATCCATTTAACTGCTGGAGGAGGTAATAAATTCTATAGTGGAAATAAGATCATATGAGGTATTGACATCTTAATAATATTAAGTCTCTCTCTAACATAGAAAAGTTTTTTTAAAACCGATTAATGTTTTTAGTTTTATTTAAGGTTAACATACATGTTTCATGTAAATATGTGTCTTGACTAGGCTATATCTGTATTCCTAACAATTCTGAATGTCTCTACAATGGGGAAACTTTTATAATGTTCACTTCCATTAGTTAAAATATCATATAACTGTAATCTGAGTTAGAGATAAAACACACCACCTTATGTAGATGGGGAGCTAATTTCTGTGTTTTAAATGGCAGTGCTTGGCATTCTGTAAGTCTGCTATAGGTGTTACTTTTTTGGCAGGCTGATGGACTGCTAAACCATTCCAAAGATAGGAAAAGCTATTCCAGTGATTCAGAAAACTGAGTGGATTTTATTAAAATGTAACAACCAATAAATTAACAAATAAACACTTTCATTCCTGACAAAAAATGGAACCTTATCTGACTACTTACCCATAAAATAGCATTTAATTAGAATCACGTGACAAAAAAAATCAGACACCAGCAATTTAATAAATCAATGTTTAAGCTTTTTGTTTTTAAACTGCAGTTATGATTAATGACATCATTAAAACTGAGAGATTTGTCAGCATTTAAAAGTGTTGGCAAATAGTATTCTCAACAATCAAGTGCATTTCAATGTTTGACTATGAAATGCAAACTTTCTGAAAGTCGATGTTGCAAAGGAACGAAAAATTAATGCCCAAAATCCAAAAAGGCAAACTTGTTTTTTGCAAAGGATGCTTTCACCTCCACCCCTGATGTGAGGGAAACCTCTCAGACCACCCACACTTATATTTGCCAACTCCATAGTCACACCAACTCTAAAAAGGGAGAAATCTTTGTAAAGAAGTGAATCATAGGTTCATAGGTTCATACTAGGCTATCTGCCCTAGGGCATTTATAAGCCTAGCCAGAATGTGTTTGGCTTTTGCCACCCATTTTAAATTTATTTTGCTATGCCCTTTGTTAGTATACTGTGCCTCTGTCTAACAGTGACACAGAAGTAATACGTAAAAACCTACGATATCCCATCTACTCATCAAGATTCCTCTTGAAGAGAGTCAATGAGGGACTCTGCCTAACCTGGACTGGGATTTTATTCCAGAGTGAATTATGAATCTGTCCCTCCAGCACATCCTATTTATTTCAGTGCTGAGGTTCAAGTCTCTGAGAGCGTGCTTCGATGGGATTTGGATTTTCTGAGGTGCAGCATGTCCATTAATTCCAGGTTGGACATGGCTTCGTCAGGCACAGATCGCCTCTGAACAGGCGGTATGCCACTGAGTACAGCTGGAGTTTCTTCAGCATATGGCATCTGTTTGAGCCCTTTGATCCTCTTGGTGAGGTACTTTTGGGGTCTTTCCAGTTGCTGCAGGTGTCTGGTAAGGTACATCCCAAAAGGGGCATTGTACTCAATTATGGGCCTGATGAGGGATGAGTAAAGAGGCACAATGACCTCCCTGATCTAGATGTGAATCCCTTCATGATTAGGTGGGATATAAAATGTTTTTCTAACCACTTTGGCCACGTGGTTGTCAAATGAGAGATTGCTATCAACTTTGGTCCCCAGGTCCCTAATTACTTCTTCTGTACTTAATGGATTACCACCTATGTGGTAATTTGTGGCACTTTGTTTTTGCCAAAGGGATGACTATACACTTTTGGCATTTAGCTTGAGGCCATGGCTCTGGTACCAGTTGTCTGTTTCTATGAGGCCCTTTTGGAGGATGCTTGTGTCGGCTGGAGAGTCGATTATGGCACCCAGTTTGCAGTCATCCTTGGTCAGCCACAGTCCTTCTGTGTTGGCCTGTACCTCCGAGAAATATATACCGAACAAGAGAGGTCCCAGGACTGAGCCTTGTAGGACACCACTTGTAACTGGTTTGGAGTCTGACATGGCTCCAGCAATTCTAACCATGTAGGTTCTGTCCTTGAGCCAGTTTGCAATCCATCTAGTGACATAGGGGTTTATATTTAAGCTGGTGAGCTTATCTATAATGCCCGGGGGTATTGTAATCAAGGCTTTTGGCGAGTAGAATCGAAAAGGCTTTGCGAGGTCCAGGTAGGCTGTGTGGACCACCTTCCCAATGGCCTTGGTGTTTGTTTCAAAGAAATCAACCAGGTTTAAGAGGCAGGATCTGCCCTTAGCAAAGCCGAACTGGGTATGATCCAGTGTCTGTAGGTCCCCAATATCTTTATTTATGAGGTCCATGATGATCCTTTCCATAGCTTTGCAGACCAAGCTAGTCAGGCTATAGTTTCCAGGATCCGTTGAGGCACCACCTTTATGGAGAGGGACCACTGTTGCTGCACGCCACTCTTTGGGCACATATCCTGTAGTAAGGCTGAGATTGAACAGTAGTTTTATGTTTGGGTTTAGCTCTTTTGGAGTTCATGTAGACCTGTCTGGTCCCATTGATGCTGTGTTTTACCTGAGCATCTGGGATGTCAGGGGCAGCACTCTGCTTGGATTCAGCTAGGATGTTGGCAATGTCTGTGGGTTCAGTGTATTTTTCATATCTGGGAATTACCACCCAGGTTCCTAACATAACTAAAGAAAGCCTTGTGATTATCCTTAGTGTCCTGTGCAATTTTGCTGGCCTTAGACAGTTTTATGAGTGCGCTAATACTGATCAGTGATGCCTTCCCTTTTGGGATTTTGCTCTATCATTTAGTAGCTTCCTCCTTCTATTGTATAGTTTGTTTATGGCTGGGGTCCACCAGACAGGACGCCTGCCTTTGGAGGATTGGGTCTTGGTTTTATTTGGGATCGATGATCCATGCATTCCTGAAGGTGTTCATAGAATGTGTTTATAAAGGATTCTGCAGTCTGGGCCATATTTTCCACAGGCCGGGGAGTTTTTCACTGTGGTTTTCTGGGCAGGGGTGGGGTCGGGATGTGAATATTCAGTGAGATTAGTTTATGGTCTGATCTTACCAGTGAGGGATACACTTCTGGTCTGGAGCATAGAGTCCCCATGTTGGTGATGATCAGGTCCAGTATGTTTTCCCTCTTGTGGGAGTGGTAACAAGTTGTTCCATAGCATTTGAGTTTATAAATTCTAGGAACCTTTGTGCTAGGGTGTTGGAGCTAGAGTAATGCTCCCAGTCTATGTTTGGGTAGTTGAAGAATATAATGGTGTTTGGAGAGACCTTCATATTTTTCAGTGTTCTCAGGTTAGTGGGGTTCCTGGGTTTGGGAGGGTGGTCTGTAGCAGGCTATAAACTGGAAGGCAGTTTTACCCACTGTTAGTTGCACATGGATAGTCTCTGATGTTTGCCACCAACCTGGAGGTGTGGTTATCTTTGATGAATATCGATACTCCCCTTTTTTTGTGGTCGGTCCATCTTTGGGGCCGAAAAGCATGGTATGAGGTATAACCTGGTAGTGCTGGGGTGCTCTCGGGAGCCCTGAACCAGGTTTCTGTTACTGCACAGATATCGATGTTCTCCATGCTAAGGAGTTTGAGTCGTGTTAGAGTCGTGCATCTTGAGGTTTAGACTTCTGGCGTTGAGTAGCATTACTCTTAGTTTCTTATCCCTTGTGATATCTATGGAGGTGGGTTTGTCTTTTGAGCCTTGCCTAAAAATATCATCCCAAGCTGACAGGCATTGGATCCCCTTTGAGTGCACCAGTACTTAAGCCAATTGTTGAAATTGATCATCTTGTCTTCATATTGTGGCATCATTCTTGGTGAGGGTAAGATACTACTCACGGCCAGGGTCATACCGGCCTGGGCTACATGCTCAGAGAGCTCCTTTATGTCTCTTTTCCTGTAGTCCAGGGAGGTATGTCTCAGGTCATTCACACCAGCATGGACAATGACTGAGTCATATTTGTACTTGCCTTGGAGTGACCTGAGTGCTTGTGTTATGTGGCGGATCCTAGCACCCGACAGGCTGCTCACCGTGACCCTCTCCTTGTTCAGCCTGGTGAGCGGGACGTCAGTGTGCCTGATGATAGAGTCACCTATTACAAGTGTATCAGGTGTGTTGTTTAGTCTTAAGGGCTGTGACTGTTCGGCACACTGGCTTTGTGAGCTATGTGTTGCACGTGTTTTGTTTTGGGTAGCGGGTGTCTGCTTTGGAGGTCTTTGCTGCTTAGGCAGATCTTTATTTAGAGCATCCGAGTATGTTTTGTGTGATTATGTGTTTGGTTTGCTGTCGTGGTAGGTCTATGTGAGACTGGAATTATAGTGAGTGTGGTTTCCTTCTCCTCCTGACTGGTTATGCCAGTACTGAGTTGAGAGAGCTTAGCCTCCAGTTTGGCTATATGGTTGCATCTCTCACATGTGTTGGAATTTGTTGGAAGGAGGAGAGGCAGTTGTAACATTGCCTCAAGATTCCCAGATTCACCAGCTGGACTGGAGAGTAGATTGACAACTGACCATTGGACATGCTAGAATAATATTGGAAATTCCTTAATAATTGAAAACAAGGGCCAGTGGGGAGTGAGGGTGTAGTGCTTTTAATTTTTAGTGCTGACTTATATAATTGCTTTAGTGAGCAAGTGCCAGGTAACTTAAGTGCACGACAAACAGTAACTTTCTTTCAAGTGAAACAAGGAAATAAGTACAGTAAGCAATGCAGATATCACTAGTGATCCACAGAGCTGAGAAAGCGCGTATTAGGTGGAATTAAATAACAAGCAAACAAACAACAAGTATATAAACAAAGCTAGATTCAGCAGGCCTGGATCTAGTCTATGCTACAGCAAACAAGGTGTACCAATTTCAGTAAGATACAGTTCAAATATTCCGGCACTATAAACCTTTAACCAGAAATTCCCAGCTCAGAAGGGCAGAGTCCAGCCTCTTCTCCCACAAGAGTGCAGACCACGAACCTTCTTAATGTAAAATAACTGGCCTGAAGCCCAAGTGCTTAAACCATAACTAATACACTTTAAGAATAACAGACACTGGGCTCTCAATCAGCAGTTCCCAACTTAGAAGGATGAAAGCTACCTGTCCTGCCACCACAGTGCATGCCACAAACCTTCCTAATGTAAAACAACTGGTCTGAAGCCCAAGTGCTTAATCCAAAAGACTTAGAATGATAGCTACACTTTAATCAAGTTACTACCAAGCAGTAATAAATACAATTGAATACTTTAGAGAATGCCTGGATTAGTGCTCAAGTTACACAAACAAAGCTAGATCCAGCAGGCCCGAATCCAGTGTATGCCACAGCAAACAAGGTGCACCAACTTCAGTAAGAAGCAGTTCAGATATGCATGCACTATAAGCCTTTAACCAGAAATTCCCAGCTGAGAAAGGGCAGAGTCCAGCCTCTCCTCTCACAAGAGTGCAGACCACGAACCCTCTTAATGTAAATAACTGGCCTGAAAGCCTAAGTGCTTAAACCAGAATTAATACACTTTTAGAATAACAGACACTGAGCCCTCAATCAGCAGTTCCCAACCTAGAAGGATGTAAGCTACATGTTCTGCCACTACAGTGCAGACCACAAACCCTCTCAGTGCAAAACAACTGGTCCGAAGCCCAAGTGTTTAAACCAAAAGGCTTAGAATGAGTTACACCAAGCAGTAATAAATACAACTGAGTACTTTTAAGATGATGCAAAAGTAAAATAAAGCAGATGAAATTTTTTTTTTTTTCTGAACAAGTGCTGATTAAAAATCTCACTAGCTATGATCTCCTATGGGAAAAAGTAGTTGGTCTTATGCTGTTCCTCTTTTTTTCCCTCTGAGCTACTGATGCTCTAGCAAGTTCATCTCAAGCATGTGTAGGGGACCCATTTTCAATGTCTCCTGCCAAATATTCAGTATAAGGTGCTCTAATACATGAAAAATACTTAAATGACTGACAATAAACTGCATGTTCAGCAAGACCATTGTCTTAATTTTTATAATGAATACAGAAGTATGATATTCATCTTGATACTTAACTTTAACAAGAGCAGTGCTTCCATTTTTATAAGAATACCAAAGTATGACATTCATCTTGATACTTAACTTTAGCAAGATCAGTGGTTCCATTTTTTTCTTATGAATAATAGCTTAAGTATGTTATTCATGTTGATACTTATGTACAGTGTTACCAGTTTAAAAAACAGCACACTTAAGGTACTCAGCAAAATAAATTACTTGTGTAGTATTACATTAAAAGTAGACACCTGGCTGATATGTACTCCCAGTAGCTACACTACAATATCAAGGACTAGTTGCTATAGTATTTGTACTGTCCAGATATATTACAAGCAAATGTGTCCAAATTCTTAATGCTAGGGGTATCCACTGAATCTTGTGAAGTCAAGGATCTATGAAAAACATTTTTCAAATACACTTTTAATGCATTATCACTTTTTTTCAAAATCCACCACTAAAATACCATTTTTTTTAACAGCATCAGTAAAAGAATTCAGATCCATACTATAAATTATAATCATAGCTCATGACTTAAAGGTCACATCTTTCAAGTGGGGACAGCCTGATTTTCACACAACTAGACTGTGGAGTATATAAAGTGGAAAAAGTGGAATGGTTGTTCAAAACATATTCAGTAGCTGCTGAAAGAATGTTTTCTGGATATCTCTGTGCTAAAATTTATCTTGCATTGCCTCAGTTTCCTTATGACAGTTGATATCTAACTGGGGCAGATCATTAATCCTCTTGGACCTTTTTTTACTTAACCCAGCAGTATAGACTCAAGAAACATAAAGGCACACAACACAGCAAAATAATAATAATAATAATAATAATATTTAACTGTATCAAAATAGTAAACTAAAAAGTACCTTAAAATGTTTGAAATATAATATGTAGTGTATATCTGGCACAATGCAGAGAGAACTTGCAGTGAATAATAGGAAAGAGGAGGTTAGTGGTTAGCAAGAATCTGCAAATTGTTTAGTCAGTGCAGAATAGACAAAGTTAAATACACAATAATTACCTCCTGCCAAAATTAATATTTTAATATCTGCATAAATTTTCTTTTACTTTATAAAACTTAATGAGAAAGAAAGTGAAGCAATAAAAGTTAACCTCATATGGTAATTATAAACTGTTAATATTTTATACAATGGAATCAGTAATGTAGAAGAAAAAAAAATTAAAATATGACTGAGTTTTCCAGAGGTTGTTAAGTCTGCTTAAATAAATAAATTCAGTAGATAAAATATGAGGTCTGTCCCTGACTTATTCTTAGTTGACTGAAATCAACACGTGCATTGGATACACAACAAAAAAGCCCTTTCACCTTGAAAAAGTAATTGTGAAATACTTTACTATCAGTGTAGCAAAGGTTTCATGAGCACTTTTGTGATGATTAGCCTGGGTGGTTTTCACTGCTCAGAAATAAACCGCTCTAACATTAAGGAAAAACTTTATTAAAGCAAAGCTGTTGGGTAACAACCCTTTCTCAATGCTAATACAATTACACAGAATAATCACCATTTAAATAAGAGCAAACAAGTATCACATGACCACAGCCAGCATATCACATGACACTACATATTTTATTTTTAAAAAACACATGAAATATTTTGATGTTGTATCAATGCTGTCCCACAAGAGCTCCAGGGCTGAATGATAATATTAGCATTAGCAGCGTATTAAAACTAAGGGCTGCCAAATTATAAATCGCTTTGCATTGTTTTGTTAAAATGAACTGATTTACAGTTGTATAGCTGTTGACAACATATGGAAGGTTGTGTGTTATTAAAAATGTAGGCGTGGTATGTTTTTAACAATGTTCACATTTTTATTGGTGGGAGGTGGGAGTCATATGACTTGTTAACTGCTATTTAAAGCTGTTTGAATATGATATTCACTGTTCTGATTAAGCCTGGTATTTGGACTGGGTGAAAGCGCTTAACAGGAATTTTGTAACAGTGGAAGTCTTTTTGTGCAGTTCTTATTAAATCGTTTTTCATCTTTGGTATTCTACCTGTGTGGAGATCATTTGTGGGTCCACTGTCCGGTGTGCCGTGATGTTAGCAGTTGTTTTTTCATGTGTGTGTGTTTGGATATTCTTGATTTTACTTCATGGCCGAAGGAGTGGACTCTGACAAATTTCTGGATACTCCATCTATTTTGAGGGAAAGTAGTGATTCTGTGGATAATTCTCTGGTTACTAGGAGTGAATTTAATCAAGTTATACTCCTATTAACTGAGTTGACTGAGAATTTACGTGAACGCGTACCCGAAACATCGTCAGGTTTTCCGGGGAATTAACAGCAGCTTCCTGATGCTCAAAAGTTATGAAATGGTCATGCGACGACGTATTCTCGGGCTGTAGCAGAAAGCAAGGTTCGTACGAGTAGTACCAACATGAATGCACAGCATGTACAGTCACAACAAGTATTGGGAAACAACAATAATAAGAACTTGCAGGAATGTTGTGCGATTGATAATATGAACAATTTTACTTTTGAAACATGGACTACCAGGCGATTTAATTTTAATGAAGGTACATTTAATTGCAATACTGTTAATTTTGACGATCATTTTGGAGTTTTTAGTGAAAAATTGCATGCTTTTAAAACTAATCAGTTAGAAATTGACTATTTAAAAGAATGTGTTCAAGTTAATAGAGTCCCGAAAGGACTCCGGGTTTTTAAATTTCCCAATAATGTTAAGCAAGATAGTGTTTTGTATCAACAGCTTTGCGAATTATTTAACAGGACAGGTATTGAGATGATGAATTTAATGATAAGTGAATATGAGGCTCAAACCGAGGCCCTGTTGAATGAACTGAATTCTGGTCACCACAAAATTACAAGTGATAGTATGTTCAGTAGGGAGAAAATGAAATATGATAATTTTTTTTAGGGAGGTTGATAATCATTGTGAAAAAATTATTACCAGAAAATTAAGGAAACTTGAGAAGGACTTGTTTGAATATAGGGAAGGGAGAGCTTACCCTTTAGCAAAAGCATTCCGTTCCGCCCCTCAAAGTGGATAATGTTTTTGATAGTAGGACAGAAGAAGGCCATAATATAAACAATCAGTTTGCAGGTTCTTCGGGGGGACAACCAGCCCTCAGGAGAAGTGAGAGGTTGGCCGAAAAAGAGAGAAAACATTCAGTTCAGGATTTTCAATATCAGAGGGTTGGGAGGGGTGGGAGATACAGGGGCAGGGGGTGGAATTACCCCCAGAATTAAATGTCTTGCCCAGTGATTTTGTAGAAGAAGGCATGGGTAATGAACATGGAGAAGGATGCAATCAGGAGAACAGAGTTTGTAAAAAAGGGAATTTTACTATTTACAATTTTACTGACATTTGTTTGACTGATGAACATTTTGAATTATTCTCTAAAGGGTTCCATTTTGTTCCAGCTCGTCCTGGGTTGTTAGCCAATACTATTATTGATCTGAAACTTTTTATTAGACAATTAAATTTAAATATTTTATTTAAAGGACAAGAATACACACAGCATGAATTTTCTAGGAGGAGTTTATTTAACCTCCCTACCCATCCATTTTTAAAGATATTTGAGGAACTTATAGAAAAGGAAATTAAGGAATTGAATTTTAAGTACGGTCTGAGTTTGAATTTTTCAGAGGATGATGACCACATATTGAGAATGTTAAATGAACAAAAGTGTAGGGTTATGAAACCTGATAAGGGGGGTGGGGTGGGGTTGATGTATACGGTGGATTATGATACACACATGTATAACATCTTGCAGAACACTGAACACTACTCCTTGGTTTCCCGTAATGAGATCAATATAGCCTATGCCAAAATTAAATATTATTTACTTGACCATTTGCTACAGGGGAGTATTGATGAGAAGTTATACAATTTTTTGTATGTTGATCAGCCCAGGATCCCGATTATTTTCGCGATTCCAAAGACACACACACAGGGATTAGTAACATTAATTTTAGACCCATAGTAGCAGGTGGTGGTAGTATAACAGAACCCTTGGCCACATATGTGGATTTGAAGGTGAAGGAATTTGTGGCATCAATACCGCATATTAACAAAGATTCATGGGAATTTTTGAAGGGTATGAGTAAGGATAAATTTGAAGTGGACATATGGATGGTTACTATAGATGTGGTTGAACTTTTCCCAAGTATTCCTCATGGCATCGGCCTGGAATGGTTTGGTGAGGTGCTTACTATGGAATCAGGATTGGATGGCAATACAATTAATTTAATTGTTGAATTTACTTAAACGGTCCTAAGGAATAACTTTATGTATTTTAACGGTGAATTTTACCAGCAAAAGAAGGGGGTGCCCATGGGGGCACCTTGTGCCCCCTTATATGCCAATTGTGTGTTATACTTTTGGGAGCAAAAATTTGTTTTACAAACTGACTGGGCTAGATATATTACTTACTATACAAGATTTTTAGATGACATTTGTTTATTATGGAAGGGTTTGGAAGAGAAATTGCAGGAATTTTTTTGTTATATTAATGAATCTACGGAGTTTTTGGCCTTCACTTCATGTGTAAATGGATCTAGTTTAAACTATTTGGATGTTACGTTGTACAAGGATTATAGAAATGGATGTTTTCAGTCCAAAGTGTTTAGAAAAAAGACATTTTCAAATGCATATTTGCATTTCGATAGTGGACACCCTTTTTATCAAAAAAAGGGGATTGTGAAGGGCCAAATGATCAGAGCCTCGAGGATGACAAGTTTGATGGACCAATTCTTGGAAGAGGTGAAGTTTATTATTTCCTTATTTCTAGAAAGGGGTTATCCAAAAAAACTTGTAGACAGTGTGGTTAAAGAAGTTGTTGACAATAGAGATTCTAAATTCTTCCCTTTATTGGGTATTGGAACGACTGATTCTGCAACGTGCACTCCTGAGGCATCTAAATTGAATGGTGCCTTTATTCATATGTTTTCCACAACATCAACTGAAGTAGAAAAAATAGTCATGAAGTATTGGTCTATATTAAAAGTGAATGAGGAAATTTCAGGTTTTCTCCCCACACATCCCCACTTTGTGAGAAGGAGGGACATGAACCTTAAGGAATTAATAGAAAGAGGGTTTGAGTTTCAGGACACACGAGGTAGAAAAAAAGGCACCTATAAATGTGGTGCCTGCCATCAATGTGGTTACATGATCAATCAAGGATCAGTGTATATTCCTTCTAGGAAATTTAAAATTCAAGCATCTAAATATTTTAATTGTGGGACAAAAGGTGTGGTTTATATGGGACTATGTATGACCTGTATGAGTTTTTATATAGGGAAAATGGAGAGGCAATTGAAAAGGAGGGTGTACGAAGTAAATAAGGGGAAGGATACAAATGCTTTTTTTAAACATGCCCAAGTTTGCAAGGAAATGAATATTAAGTTTTTGGTTCTGGAACAAGTTATGGTTGACCCCCGAGGTGGTAGTTGGGAATCGAGACTTGAGTACAAGGAGCTGCTATGGCAACTGAGACTGGACGCAGGGAGAGCTCCAGGGCTGAATGTTAATATTAGCATTAGCAGCTTATTAAAACTAAGGGCTGCCAGATTATAAATCACTTTGTATTGTTTTGTTAAAATGAACTGATTTACAGTTGTATAACTGTTGACAACATATGGAAGGTTGTGTGTTATTAAAAATGTAGGCATGGTATGTTTTTAACAATGTTCACATTTTTATTGGTGGGAAGGGGGAGTCATATGACTTGTTAACTGCTATTTAAAGTTGTTTGAATATGATATTCACTGTTCTGATGAAGCCTGGTATTTGGACTGGGTGAAACCACTTAACAGGAATTTTGTAACAGTGGAAGTCTTTTTGTGCAGTTCTTATTAAATTGTTTTTCATCTTTGATATTCTACCTGTGTGGAGATCATTTGTGGGTCCACTGTCTGGTGTGCTGTGGTGTTTGCAGTTGTTTTTTCATGTGTGTGTTTGGATAGCTCTGAACTTTCATAATGAGTCAGGAGTTTCAATGCTTTTAAACTACTTTATATGTTTGCATTTTATTTGCTCATCTCTTTATGTGCTTCCTTCTGTGTGGGATTAAAATTAAACTGGCATATTATAGTTTGCTTGTAAATATTACATTAAATATAGTCATCAGTAATGCAGATGCTCTAGATTTTATACATTTCTGAATGAAATATGACAATATGAAAATCTGTCTATATATGCTTTCTACAGGTAGGTCGTATTCAAGTTGTTTACAAATTGTAATACTGCAAAATAGGGAAGTCTATGATGTTTTCTAATAAGATCACTGTTCTTTAACACATAAGGCTAAATATCGAATAAGATAAAGTTTTATAGGTTGTGCCATAACCATCTTCTTCCTCATATGGAAATTTTCTTTGCAGCTTTTACTTTGAGGTATACTCATGCTAGTTCCTTTTCACCTTGGACTATACTTGCTTTTAGGATAAGTCCCCAGATTCAGTGTATAGAATCATTTTTCTTTGTTCAAATATATATTTCTATGTTGGGTTGAATGTTAGCATGCATATTTTAAAAGAATTTAAAAAATGTATGCTATGTTTAATGCTTGCTAATATTTTATATGAATTATCTTTCACTTTGAAACACGCAGATAAGTTTTTTACTTACTGATTCCAAATATAAATAAAATTAGATGGAGATGAATTCTAACTTGCAGAGTCATTGCACATTCATGGTCTGCCAAATCTTATTATAATCAGTTTTCATTAGAGTGGCTATAGGACATAGTCAGGGTGGGAAGTATAATACAAGTCGAGAACATATCTAAATTAAGTGGTATTACTTTGCAGGTAAAAAATATACATATTTCTATTTAATAATCTCATTTTCTGATACCAGAATGATGCCTTCACTACCAAAATTCACTGTACATACTAAAGAAAAATGGTCCAATCAAAAGTATTGATATACCTGATTCTCTAAGTAAAGTTTCCTAAAGGTTTAAGTAAAAACTGACAAGTGATGGAGGTATTTTGTACTTGTAGACAACAGAAAAAGCCTTGCTCAGTTTTTTTTACTGTTATATTCTGCCAAGCTGCATTATATTTGGTTTATATACAGGGTGGGCATATCACTGCAGTTCAGGGTGCTAAATGCAGCTCAAGTCCAGAATATATTTATATTGAACTGGTGTTCTGGGAAGTAAGTATCATATGCATTTTTTCTACAAGTATGATATTTTTCTGTCACAGGTAAGATTCTGCTTCTAGATGATGCCCTATTGAGTGGTAAAATGACCTACTAGAATAATGCAGTGATGAATGTCTGGGCCTGCAATTGGTCGTACTGTGATCACTGCATTACTCTGACAACTAAAATATAAATAAAATAAAATAAAATAAATAAGTTCTCAAGGGAGAATGGTAACTTTAGATGCATTACCTATTTTAAAAGGCAGGCATAATAATTGGTATTGCTTTCTACATGTAGGCAACAACTTCAGTCGTAGTTATTTTATTGCCAGTCTACCAAGTTGCATTATATTCAGACTGTATAAGCAGGTGGGTTTGTTACTTTTTTTAGGATAAGGAATGCAATATATGCCTGGAATATGTATGTACTGGTACCATTACCTCGATCACATTATATCTAAAGTGCAACTCATATGTATTTTCAATAAATGTTATTATTTTGTCTCTAAATATATATAATAGCATCCTTTGTGTCTCGCTATATATTCATTTGAGATGTCATACAGCATGGTCATAAAGCTGTTTATGGCTTTATAATTAAATATTGTCCTCTACTATCTGTCATAAAATATTTGCAGTGAAATCTGCTATAGATTTTCAAAGCTTTTCAGAAATATAGACCTATACTGTCCAGGACAACCAGAACACCTTCATAGCTATAGGACTGCTGAGTGCTTTGCTGAGGGGTTTACAACATGCACACATGTCTGTGTTTTGCCTGACCAACTCAGTAAGCACCAGAATCATAACTCTGTTCAGCTGCTATAACACTAACAATTAAATCATACTTATTTAAAGGAATGCTGTATCCAGGACTGTTTGTAAGCTTCTGAGCCCCCCAAGCCTTTCTGTGTTGGAGGGAAGCCTTCTAGCTTATCAGTGGGAGTGGTAAGCATTAAGTAACCTGTCTACCACATAAGGAGTGGTTCTGGCCCAGAATTTGTAGTTATTGGCCGTTTGGGAAGTCTTCCATCTCTCTCAACTTTCTGATTTGAAGGCCTGCATTTGCAATTGTTTCTGTCCTGTAACTCCTGGGCCCATCTCATTTGCTCACTCAAAAAAAAAAAAAATTGTATCTGCTTTTACTGTATTTGTGTTTCTTCCTACTTTATTTTGCTTTTGTGTCATCTTAATAGTACTCAATTGTATTTATTACTGCTTGGTGAAACTCATTCTAAGCCTTTTAGTTTAAGCACTTAGGCTTCAAACCAGTTGTTTTACATTAAGAAGGATTGTGGTCTGCACTGTAGTGGCAGAACAGGTAGCTTACATCCTTCTAAGTTGGGAACTGCTGATTGAGGGCTCAGTGTCTGTTATTCTAAAAGTGTATTAATTCTGGTTTAAGCACTTGGACTTCAGGCCAGTTATTTTACATTAAGAGGGTTCGTGGTCTGCACTCTTGTGGGAGGAGAGGCTGGACTCTGCCCTTCTGAGCTGGGAATTTCTGGTTAAAGGCTTATAGTGCCTGCACATTTGAACTGCTTCTTACTGAAATTGGTACACCTTGTTTGCTGTAGCATAGACTAGATCCAGGCCTGCTGAATCTAGCTTTGTTTGTATAACTTGAACACTAATCCAGGCATTCTTTAAAGTATTCAATTGTATTTATTACTGCTTGGTAGTAACTTGATTAAAGTGTAGCTATCATTCTAAGTCTTTTGGATTAAGCACTTGGGCTTCAGACCAGTTGTTTTACATTAGGAAGGTTTGTGGCCTGCACTGTGGTGGCAGGACAGGTAGCTTACATCCTTCTAAGTTGGGAACTGCTGATTGAGGGCTCAATGTCTGTTATCCTAAAAGTGTATTAGTTCTGGTTTAAGCACTTGGGCTTCAGGCCAGTTATTTTACATTAAGAAGGTTCGTGGTCTGCACTCTTGTGGGAGGAGAGGCTGGACCCTGCCCTTCTGAGCTGGGAATTTCTGGTTAAAGGCTTATAGTGCCTGCATATTTCAACTGTTTCTTACTGAAATTGGTACACCTTGTTTGCTGTAGCATAGACTAGATCCAGGCCTGCTGAATCTAGCTTTGTTTGTATGCTTGGTGTTTGTTTGCTTGTTATTTAGCTGAAACACTAATTCCACCTAAAACACAGCTTTTCAGCGCTTCCGTGGATCCCTAGTGATATCTGCATTGCTTACTGTACTTATTTTCTTGTTTCACTTGAAAGAATGTTACTGTTTGTCATTTTTGCATTTAAGTTACCTGTAACACATTGCATTTAAGTTACCTGGCACTTGCTCACTAAAGCAATTATATAAGTCAGCACTAAAAAATTAAAAGCACTGCACCCTCACAAACTCCCCTTGAGTACCTTGTTCCCCATTGGCCCTTTTTTCAATTATAAAGGAATTCCCAATACTATTTTAGCATGTCCAAAGGTCAGTTGTCAATCTCCTCTCTGGTCCAGCTGGTGAATCTGGGAATCTTGAGGCAATGTTACAACTGCCTCATGTACACAGACAACCCTCTCCTCCTCCCAACAAATTCCAACACATGTGAGAGATGCAACCATATAGCCAAACTGGAGGCTAAGCTCTCTCAACTCAGTACTGGCATAACCAGTCAGGAGGAGAAGGAAACCACACTCACTACGATTCCAGTCTCACATAGACCTACCACGACAGCAAACCATACACATAAACACACAAAAACATACTCAGAGGCTCTAAATAAAAATCTGTCTAAGAAGCAGAGACCTCCAAAGCAGACACCCAAGCAACCGCTACCCCAAAACAAAACACATGCAACACATAGCTCACAAAGCCAGTGTGCCAAACAGTCACAGTCCTTAAGGCTAAACAACACACCTGATACATTTGTAATAGGTGACTCTATCGTCAGGCACACTGACGTCCCGCTCACCAGTCTTAACAAGGAGAAGGTCATGGTGAGCTGTCTGACGGGTGCTAGGATCCGCCACATAACACAAGCATTCAGGTCACTCCAAGGCAAGTACAAATATGACTCTGTCATTGTCCATGCTGGTGTGAATGACCTGAGACGTACCTCCCTGGACTACATGAAAGGAGACATAGAGGAGCTCTCTGAGAATGTAGCCCAGGCCAGTATGACCCTGACCTTGAGTAGCATCTTAACCTCACCAAGAATGATGCCACAATATGAAGACAAGATGATCAATTTCAACAATTGGCTTAAGTATTGGTGTCATTCAAAGGGGATCCAATGCCTGTCAGCCTGGGATGACATGCTCAACAAGCCATGATGCTTCGCTAGGGACGGCTTGCACCTGTCACCCCTGGGCTTTCGGATATTGGCAAAGGCTCTTGCTTCCCCCATAGTGCCTTTTTTAGGCAAGGCTCAAAAGACAAACCCACCTCCATAGGTATCACAAGGGATAAGAAACTAAGAGTAATGCTACTCAATGCCAGAAGTCTAAACCTCAAGATGCACGCACTCGAAACTCTCCTTAGCATGGAGAACATCGATATCTGTGCAGTAACCGAAACCTAGTTCAAGGCTCCCGAGAGTACACCAGCACTACCAGGTTATACCTCATGCCATGCTTTTCGGCCCCAAAACTTGAACCGAACCACAAAAGGAGGGGGAGTATCAATATTCGTCAAAGATACCCACACCTCCAGGTTAGTGGTACAGCACGAAGCATCAGAGACTATCCATGTGCAACTAACAGTGGGTAAAACTGCCTTCCAGTTTATAGACTGCTACAGACCACCCTCCCAAACCCAGGAACCCCATTCGGCCAACCTGAGAGCACTGGAAAATATGAAGGTCTCTCCAAACACCATTATGTTGGGTGACTTCAACTGCCCAAACATATACTGGGAGCATTACTCTAGCTCCAACACCCTAGCCCAAAGGTTCCTAGAATTTATAAACTCAAATGCTATGGAACAACTTGTTACCACTCCCACAAGAGGGAAAAACATACTGGACCTGATCATCACCAACATGGGGACTCTATGCTCCAGACCAGAAGTGTATCCCTCACTGGTAAGATCAGACCATAAACTAATCTCACTGGATATTCACATCCCGACCCCACCCCCTGCCCAGAAAACCACAGTGAAAAACTTCTCTAAAGCAAATTTCACACTCCTCAAAACCGAGGTGGAATCCTTCAAAGCCCCCGAACCTGTGGAAAATACAGCCCAGACTGCAGAATCCTTTATAAACGCATTCTATGAACACCTTCAGGAATGCATGGATCATGCAATCCCAAATAAAACCAAGACCCAATCCTCCAAAGGCAGACGTCCTGTCTGGTGGACCCCAGCCATAAACAAACTATACAATAGAAGGAGGAAGCTACTACATGATAGAGCAAAATCTCAAAAAGGGAATGCATCTCTGATCAGTATTAGCAAAAAACTACAGGCACTCATAAAATCGTCTAAGGCCAGCTTCGAGAGAAAAATTGCACAGGACACTAAGGATAATCACAAGGCTTTCTTTAGTTATGTTAGGAACCTGGGTGGGAATTCCCAGATATGCTCAAAATTAGTCCAAAATGATAAAAAATACATCAAACCCACAGACATTGCCAACATCCTAGCTGACAGGTTCAGTGCAAACTTCTCCCCCACCAAAAGGGCAAATATCTATCCCAGCAGTGTGCTGCCCCTGACATCTCAGATGCTCAGGTAAGAGCCACCCTCTCCAAAGTAAAAAAACGCAGCATCAATGGGACCAGACGGTGTCCCAGGCTGCATCCTACATGAACTCCAAGAAGAGCTAAACCCAAACATAAAACTACTGTTCAATCTCAGCCTTACTACAGGATATGTACCCAAAGAGTGGCATACAGCAACAGTGGTCCCTCTCCACAAAGGTGGTGCCTCAACGGATCCTGGAAACTATCACCCATAAGCCTGACTAGCTTGGTCTGCAAAGCTATGGAAAGGATCATCATGGACCTCATAAATAAAGATATTGTGGACCTACAGACACTGGATCCTACCCAGTTCGGCTTTGTTAAGGGCAGATCCTGCCTCTTAAACCTGGTCAATTTCTTTGAAACAGTCACCAAGGCCATTGATGAGGGGAAGGTGGTCCACACAGCCTACCTGGACCTCACAAAAGCCTTCGATACAATACCTCACTCGGGCATTATAGATAAGCTCACCAGCTTAAATATAAACCCCTATGTCACTAGATGGGTTGCAAACTGGCTCAAGGACAGAACCCACATGGTTAGAATTGCTGGAGCCATGTCAGACTCCAAACCAGTTACAAGTGGCTCCCACAAGGCTCAGTCCTGGGACCTCTCTTGTTTGGTATATATTTCTCGGAGGTACAGGCCAACACAGAAGGACTGTGGCTGACCAAGTTCGCAGATGACTGCAAACTGGGTGCCATAATCGACTCTCCAGCTGACACAAGCATCCTCCAAAAGGGCCTCATAGAAACAGACAACTGGTGCCAGAGCCATGGCCTCAAGCTAAACGCCAAAAAGTGTATAGTCATCCCCTTTGGCAAAAACAAAGTGCCCACAAATTACCACATAGGTGGTAATCCATTAAGTACAGAAGAAGTAATTAGGGACCTGGGGACCCAAGTTGATAGCAATCTCTCATTTGACAACCACGTGGCCAAAGTGGTTAGAAAAACATTTTATATAGTCCACCTAATCAGGAAGGGATTCACATCTAGCTCAGGGGAGGTCATCGTGCCTCTTTACTTATCCCTCATCAGGCCCATAATTGAGTACAATGCCCCTTTTGGGATGTACCTTACTAGATACCTGCAGCAACTGGAAAGACCCCAAAAGTACCTCACCAAGAGGATCAAAGGGCTCAAACAAATGCCATATGCTGCCCGGTTAAAGAAACTCCAGCTCTACTTAGTGGCATACCGCCTGCTCAGAGGCGATCTGTGCCTGACATAAAGCCATGTCCAACCCGGAATTAATGGACATGCTGCACCTCAGAAAATCCATATCCCATCGAGCTACGTGCTCGAGAGACTTGAACCTCAGCACTGAAATAAATAGGACATGCTGGAGGGACAGATTCATAACCCAGAGGCTCCCTTCACTCTGGAATAAAATCCCAGTCCAGGTTAGGCAGAGTCCCTCATTGACTCTCTTCAAGAGGAATCTGGATGAGTGGATGGGAGATCGTAGGTTTACCCCGGGTCTCACTTATGTGTCACTGTTAGACAGAGGCACAGTATACTTACCTCGAAAAAGGGCATAGCAAAATTAATTTAAAATGGGTGGCGAAAGCCAAACACACTCTGGCTAGGCTTATAAATGCCCTAGGGCAGATAGCCTAGTATGAACCTATGAACCTATGAACCTATTAATAAAAATTGCATTTTGTTATGTTAAGCATGATAGCCAAAGCATGTAGTCTTGATAAGTGTATATTGTCATCTACAATTATGGATGCTTAGTTCTCCTTGTTTGTAAGTCTAAAAATGTTGTATAAGGCTAACTACCCAAGTGGCTTGTCATGATAACCTGAAAATATTGTCATATTTTTAAGCTATATCAGAAATTGATTAATATCAAGTCAGCTTTGACAAGCATTCCATTTTTCCCAATTCTCCTAATGTCGGTTTGCCCTGAATGATTTCTAAACTGCCACTGTAAATGATTTTGTGTTCTTTCAATAATACTTTCAGCAATGCCCTCAGTCCTTCATCTCCCACACGTAATGCATATATGATGATTTACATGCACATCATCTGGTGCTCTCACCCTGAAATGAAATATTTGGATAGTATCCAGCCAGTTCCTACCTGCCTCACCTTACTAATCTCTCCATAGTAAAATAAAAACTAATCTTTACATTCTTGCTGTGATTTTTATGATCCACTGGCCTTGTTAATGATTAAAAACATTTTATGTTAAGCAAACTTCGAGTCCAAATTGGTCACATCTACTAGAGACAATCATAAGGCCTTTTTCACATATGTCTGCAACCTCAAAGGAAGCACCCAGATCTTTTTAGAACTGGTGGTCAAGGACACCACATATACAAATGCTGTAGATATATCAAACTTGTTGGCTGATGGATTCAGCGAAAACTTTACCCCTCTGTCCCCCCATCAGTAAATCAGGACATCCCCAGTACCTGCCCCCTTGCCCTTATATCTAGGGAGCAGGTCATCACTGCTCTCTTAAAGGCAAAACATACAGGCTCCATGGGACCCAATATCATCCCAGGCTGCATTCTACATTAATTCAGGCAAGAACTTGCAGCACCATTAGGCACCCTATTCAACCAAAGCCTGAGTACTGGCTTTGTCCCAGCTGGTGAGCGTCCACCAATCCAGGAAATTATAGACCCATCAGCCTAACTAGACTGATCTGCAAGGCCATGGAATGGATTATCATGGACCTCATTAACAAGGACATTGGCAACCTCCAGACACTTGGTCCCACACAGTTTGGCTTCATCAAGGCAAGGTCATGTCTTCTAAATGTGGTCGACGTCTTTGAGACAGTCTCTAAAGGCATGGCTGAGGGGAAGACGGTGCACACCACCTACCTTGACCTGGCTAAAGCCTTTGACACTATTCCCCACTTGGGCATAATAGATAAACTCTCTCAACTAGGCATCAATCCATATTTTACCAGATTGGTAGCAAACTGGCTCACTGATAGAACCCACATAGTCAAATAGGGGAAGCCACCTCAAGCAGTAGACCCGTAACAAGTGGCATACCTCAGGGTTTGGTCTTGGGGCCTCTGTTATTTGGGATATACTTTTCTGAGGTGCAGGCCAAAACCAGTGGTCTATGGCTGACCAAGTTGTCAGATGACTGCAAGCTGGGTGCTGTCATCAGTTCCCTTAGTGATGTGAACATCTCCTAAGAGGGTCTCATTCAGACATGGCCAAGCTCATAAGTAAGGGTATCTCATCCAGGGACAAGGAGGTCATAACATCCCTGTATTCTTCCCTTATAAGGCCCATTATTGAGTGCAATGCACCTTTTGGCATGTACCTTGCAAAGCACATGCAGCAGCTGGAGAGACCACAGAGGTTCCTCACCAGGAGAATACAGGGCCTCAAACATCTACCATACACAGATAGGCTAAAAACCCTATCCCTCTACTCAGTTTCATACAGACTCCTCAGAGCTGACCTCTGCCTGGCATACAAGGGGATCATGGACCCCCACCTTGATGGGACTGCTGCATATCTGCATGTCAAGCTCCACTCAAGTAACCCTCACGCGTGGCCTCGACCTAGTCTGTGACATCAACAAAACTTGTTGGTGGGACAGATTTGTGTCCCAGAGACTCCCTCATCTATGGAATAGACTCCTTTTCCACATCAAGCAAAATACCTCTTTACCCCTTTTTAAGCACAACCTGGATAACTGGATGGGAAACAGACAATATACTCCTGGGATTCCACCCATGTCCCTGCTGGACAGGGGCATCAGGTGCTGATTTGTCTAAACATGGGCTAAACTCTTGGGTAGGCTTATAAGGGCCTCATGGCCAATAGCTTAGTAACCTCCTATGATCCTATTTTGCTTGTTTCATTGCATATGTATAGTTCATTGCTGTCACAATTAGGCATACACAGTCCTGTTGCACTTACTGAAAAATCTTCATTAAGATGGTGTGTGGGTATGCCATTGTTCCTACAACCAGAGAGATCTCTACCCATAAGAAAAAACTGTGAGTCCTTAAAAATTTGTTGTTTAAGAAGTATGGAATGAGTTGAAGAGACAGAGAGAAAGACAAAGAGGGAAATCAATGGCTGCTGATAAAAACAACCATTTCCACAGCAGATATGAAAAATAAAATTAAAACAATGTCAGAGCATGAGTTATGAAACCTTACTGCAGACCATTTTAAGTTCATTCATTTTAAGGCTGCTTTTTAGATATGAATTAGAAAAGACTAATCTGAAGCAACTGGTAGTAAGGGCTTCAAGGTCACACACCGACATGTTTTATCACAATTTTTACAAGCAATCTAATTCTATTGCTATTCATTCTTTTTTTTTTGAAGATTGACAGCATAAAGATGGCCGAATCATTGGAAATGTCATCCCAGATAATGTATGCAGTATCTTTCGATGACGGAATCCTGTACTTTAAAGGTATTAACTTTTTCATATAATTCCTGAAAGCTGACCTTTCTCTGATATTTTACAGCAATCTGTGCATTCTCTTTACATATAATAAAGTTAGGCTTATAGATTTTTTTCATGTTTCTTGTGGAAACTTAATTAACTGTTTATCTAATTGTGCAGCTGTTTTTTTTTTTTTTATGAGAACATTTGCATATTCTTATGGCATGGAAATTTATATATATTCATTTGGGTATTCATGTGTTTGTGTGTGTGTGTGTGTGTGTGTGTGTGTGTGTGTGTGTGTGTGTGTGTGTGTGTGTGTGTGTGTGTGTGTGTGTGTGTGTGTGTGTGTGTGTGTGTGTGTGTGTGTGTGTGTGTGTGTGTGTATGTGCGTGCATGTGTCTGTGTGTGTGTGTTTATGTCTGCATGCTAAAATACATGTGCTGGTCAGTCTTCCTGTTTGTAGGTATCTGCACACTAATAGAATTCTGATTCTGGCTAATCCTATGTGGAGAAGGCAACAACATCTTGTCTCTCCCCATGTTGTAGAACTACACAGTTATGTAATTAACCTGATTAAACCCACCTTCATTTTGAATTAATTCTATTTATTACCACCATATTCTACTCATTTTCATGAGCAACTACCCTCTTAAATTCCTTCCCTGATTGTATCAAAGCTTTCTTAAAGGGTGTTTTTTGTTTCTCTTCTTACATGGGTAACATATATGCAGGATAAGGCTGTTGCACATGCAAAATGCTCATTCAGTAATGTGCACTATCAGGCAGAGAATGCAAAGCAAACTTGTCCTCCACCCCTCCACTTTGTCCAGGACTGGGTTATTTACTCTAAGCAAATCTCTTTCCTTACTTCTCAGAATTGAAAAATTCTGCCTGCTTACTTCTCCTTGCACATCTTTTTCATCTTGCTTTGTGTAACACAACACTCCTTGACCTTATCACTTTCTATACACATGCACAAACACACACAAATACACAGATGCACAAAGATACATGCACATACATACTCAGATCCCCTCCCCAACACAAACACTCTCTCTCTCCTTGTATCTCTGTGCTGTCTTGGAGCCATTTGAGTTTGTGTAAATTTCAATTTGGATGCAGCTCTCCCATGACCATTGATTCTCCTGTGTGGCTGCTCTATAGATCCATTCTTTCCTAACGGGGTGAGAGCCACATATCCTACTTGTTCTGTTAGGGGTGAGAGCTAACCATGCAAAGAGTGATACCTTCAACTCTCCAGTGAATTGGAGATTTTGCTATATGTACTTACATTTCCCCACACATGACAGTCAGCCTTTAAATAGGCGTGCCATGAGTTGATGCAATGAATGTAACATGCTTCCAACAATGGCATAATTCCCAAAGTTGTCTCCTCCTCAGTGTGTTCTCTAATACACATCATGGAAACTATTATGGAGCATGTAGTGCAGGCATGAACACCAAACTACTTCATCCTGACAGACATGAGGAAACATAGACTTGTTATTCTTCTTCCTTCTCTTGACAACTTCACTGCTGCTCATACCTCTAATCACATCCAGGTCACCTGGGTCATACTAAGGGATTCATCCATCTATACCACAGAAATGTAGGCGAGAAAAGGATTGTTGATGCATAGCAGAGCTGCTGCCTGCAAGTGTAAACTCCATCTTCATCAGCCCACTCTGTTTACTCCTCCACACATCCTAGCTCCATCATCTGAAATACACACCACTCTTTAAGGTTTCTACACTATGACCCCAAACACCATCTACATGTGTTAGTCTGTTTCATGTCATCACTGTAGGAAGCAGGCACATGTGAAAATACAGCAAAAATTTCAAGAACCTCTTACTCTGCTAAAAGGTCCACTGTAAGTTATTTTCCTGTCAAAATGCATCTCATTAGGTCATTCTTCCTACATTCTGCCACCTCTTATGAACATCTGTTCTTCCCAATACTGTTTCCATCAGTCCTGCACCTCCACCTTCATGTTGACTTCTGCCATACTTCCACAGATGCTAATGCTACTCATGCATTCATTAATTGATAGCATTATACATCCCATGCAATCCATTGGTCACAGGCAGCAATGTTCAGGGACTACACTGGGAGTGTGCATTGTCCCAGTAGTCAGTGTTGTGTTACATACATTTAACAAAGTCAGCCCCTTCTGCAACTCTTATCATTTCATTCTTCCTGACACATGATCTTATTCATGACACTTTTCCCTCCTCTCATTGGATCTTTCTCTGACAAAACCTTGGTTTTCCTTTCTTGTCTAAGGTTGCCCTTGGGGAGATCAATTACCCAATAAAAGCAATGGCAGATTGTTGACAATTCTTCCCTGTAATTCATAAATCCTTCATACCTTTTATAAACCCTTGCTATGCCCACTTTTCTGTTATAGATCACTATAGTGACTCACAGACAGGAAGAGGCATTTTGAATGTCTAGTGTACATTTTAGCCTGTAAGGGAGATAAATGTTTGCTTTATCATGAAGAGGTATAATGGAAATATGCTTCATGTATGTAATATTAGACTGTGGTGCCATATGCAGAAAAAGCATAAGAACCTATAATTTATGTCTTACACATTTTTGTTGCATGCCACTCTATGTGTTTAGCTCTTTTTCCCTTATTGAATAAAATAACACAACTGAAAAGGTAGGTGATATGGATCAGTTGTCAGAAAAGTTGCATTCTAAATTAAAACTTCACTTAATTTTCTTTTCAGCTATTTCGTATATTATTTTAAACATTCATAAGGCAGTAGTAGCTGCTGGATTAAAGATATGTAACAAATTTATAAAGAATTAGAAATAAGTCAGAACAATTAATCTACATTGCCAAATTTCATCCTCAAATATCACAACCAAGCAGAACAGACTGCACAGTCACACAGACAGAATTCTTTTGCAAAATACTTTTGTAAAGGTAGGGAAAGAAACTATAGGAGTTGCATTTAAGAAATCAGTGAATTTTTGTAAGGGAGAGATAGGTTATGGAGCTCAATTAAATTCAGTAATACTGAAGGGGAATGATGTCTGCAAAATATAAAGGTACTAGAATGGCGGATGAAAATAAAATAGAATGATTGTCCTGTAAAAAGAAAAATAAGAAGTAAAAGAAGTTGTGAAATGTTGATTTGTACTGTATCTATACAATAGAATTAATGGTTAGAGATGCACCACCAGAAATGCTTGGTGGAAGCAGGGACGTAGCTAGGATTTTCAAATTTGTACTCACAGCTCTCAAACTGCTACCCCCCTCCCCAGCCAAGCTACAGCCATTCTTGCAATTCATGGTTCGCTCTTTTAGTATCGATGAAGAGGCATTTGCTGTAATGCCTCTTCAGTAATATAATATAGATTCACTCAAACTTGGTTCCTTGAATTGAAAATGAACCTGAAAGTCAGTTCTTTGAAAAATGCAGCATGGTAGTTGGGGTAGAGGATTCATGCTTTTGTTTTCTGTAACTAAGGTACAGGTTTTGAGCTTGAGTAAATTACTAACCACCTGCTACCCCTAACTAGGGTGTTTCATTCACACACACACCCCACCTACCTCTTAGTGCAAAAAATATGGACAAAGCCTAAAATAAACAGGGACAGATATTAAATAATGCTCTTGTGAACTTAGAAAGTTGCTAGAATAACAGGATTTGTGCTAGTATGAGAATGTTGCTAGAATAACAGGATTTGTGCTAGTATGAATTTTTCTAAAGGACACAAAGTCTGAAACTCAAATGTGTCATTATTTAGCAACTTCAGCCTTCAATGATTTTCTAGAAAATCACAAAATTTATGAGGAACAGACAAAAAAATATGGGGCAAAAATCTGGACATTCTGCAAAATTCGGACAGTTAAGAGGTATGCTACTTACCACACACACACACACACACACACACACACACACACACACACACACACACACACACATATACCTCTCAACCTCTTAAAGCAACAAACCCATAAATAAAACTGAGGCAAAGGCCCAAAAATAAATACTTTTTTTTTAAATATTGCCCTTATAAATTTAGAAAGATAATAGAATAGTAGTAGGTCTTGCATTAGTACGAATTTTCTGAAAGGTATGAAATCTGAAACTCAAATGTCTGCCATTATTTTCTAACTTCAGTCTTTAATGATTTGCCACTAATTTGCCAGAAAACTGCAATTTTATGAAAAATGGACCACAAATGTGATGCAAAAATATAAAATTGCCAGACAATACAGCTGGGAACCTGTCAAAGAAGGGACACCATTTTAATATGAGCACTGTTAACTTGAGCAGCTGACAAAATTAGAGAATCTACATGCATTTCTGAAATAAAAGTAATGTATAACTCTGATCATTAGTTATTTATAATTGTAAAGCCTCCACGTTTTCTTCCAAAATTGCTATTTTGCAGAGGGATTATTAGGGGGGAGCAACATTTTGAGCCAAAATTGGGAACAGTTGAGAGGTTTGGATATTCCTAATTCTATAAAGCGATTTATTTGCACGTACCTCTCAACCTCTTAATGCAGGAAATATGGACAAACCGAAATATATTGGGGGAACATACAAACAGTACTAAAAATTGATCTTGTATAAACTTAAGACAGTTGATAGAATAACAGATCTTGCTTTAGCATGCATTTTTCTGAAGGTTATGACTTCTGAAACTTAATGTCTGTCATTATTTAATGACTTCATTCCTAAATGATTTGCCAGAAAAGTTTTATTTTGCATTTTACAGCACGAACACCAATAAATATCTGCTAAATAAAGCAATGCATTCTCACAATGAAACTAGACTTAGCATTAAACCTTCTCTGCCCTTGAAACTCACATTCAATGAAACAGCATTGAAACCCACATTCAAAGAAAATACATTTTTCCAGTGGCAGATAAAGATTAACTTTGTGCTGTTTTCAAATCATAGGCCCCTTGCACATGGAACATACACGTGCTCTTTGATACACCTTCCTAATTGTATTAAATTATAATCCTTGTACAGTGCAGTATAGTTGTTAGACAGCATTTTAAATTTATTGTTATGAACATTTTTCCAGTAAACAATGAAACAAAATGCATGCATCAATAATGACAAAACAGCCCAATTCAGAACATTTCCATCATAAAAGTCTACTCAAACTTCTACAGTCCACCAGTATCAGTACATATGCACAATCTCTGAACTAGTAAAAGCCATCTACACAATTCCACATTAAAGAAATCTGTAACTAATGAAGAGGTTGCTGCTAGCAAACAACTTTATATTTCATTGTTTCATCTACAAATAAAGTGCCTGTTGCCCTTGAGGAATAAATTGCCTATGTTGCATTAAAAAGGTGATACACTAGTAATATTGCAATAGGGAATGGATGGCAAACTGATAACAGGTTCATAGTTACTACTAGATATCTTTGCCAAAAAGGACTACAGCATCCACCCCCTTTATAACACAGTACAGTATCAGCAATGCAATTACCTACTGTGGGAGAAGAACCCACAGCCTTCTGCATCAAAAGCAAATACACTACCTGTTGTGCTATTAACAATACAAGCAGACTCAGCAGAAGCAGCACTAAACTTTAGTTCCCCTGCAGCTCTCAGCTCCTTGTAAAATATACTCGACACTCAGCTGTATCTCTGAACTTTGTAGGACAAGAAATCTGGCAAAAGCCAACATTTATTGGGGGGGGGGGCAAAAGCCCAAAAACCAGGGACACATTTTAAACATTGCTTGTATAATTTTGGAAAGTTGCTAGAATAAAATGCTGTGTTACCACCATGCATGTCTTGAACCCAGAACCATATGCAATACAGTCAGTGCAACATACCACTATGCTAAATCAGCAGTTTGAAAAATGGGAAGACTGAAACTTAATGGCTATTAGATAGCTCTCAACCTCTTAGCACAAAAAACCTGGACAAACAAAGGCAATAATGAGGGAATACAAATTCAGTTCTCACTTCACACCTTAGCACAAAAAACCTGGACAAACAACAAAAATAATAATGGGGGAATACAACTTCAGTTCTCACTTCTCACCACAATTGGGGAATATAACTTCAGTTCTCACCATAGCTCACAACTGTTAGAAATAAAAATCTGAACAAAGTTCAGAAATGGTGGTGGTTAGGGACTTTAGGCTCTTCTTACCCTGAAGCAAAGTACAGGATTTGAGCCTAAACACCTATTGTGTTATGTGGGGGCATACACACACACACACACTCCATAATTTCCTAATCTGTTTCACACATACTCACCTTACCTGATCCATTTCCCACTTGCACTCCTATCTGTTAACGATTGCTCCATTCAAGCTAATTTCCTGCTCGCAGCCAGCCAGACATGATGTCAGCTCCCGTTCGCCTTATCCACAACACCCAGCAAGCATCCTTAAAGAGCCAACGCTTTTTTTTTTAGTTAAAAAGCTAGCCCCCTTCTAAATAAGTTGTACTGAAATCAGTACAGTGCGTATGCCTCCCGATGTCCCTGGGTGGAAGTAAGCTACAGCATTTTTAAATAAGTCAGTTCCATTGCTTTCACAAGCACTGTTAAAAGTGCTAGTAAAGAACTGAAACAGATTTTACCTAAGCTAGGTTGAACAGTTCTTGCTTTACAGTTTATGATGAGGGAGAAGTACAAACAGCATTTCAAAATGACCAGAAAGTTACACATGTTGTTTTAAAATGATGACAGGTGAAGCAACATATAGTATATAGTGCTGCTGAGTAAAACAAGATCCCCTAGATTCAGCAAGCTCTGCACAGAGTGCAGGAATAGTACAAGAGCTGCTGCATGAATATGGCTGACGACTGATCCAGGAACGAGCTCCCAGGATGTGCACAAATGCTCCTGTTAATTACCTCATTTGCTGGTGAAACCATGCAAATGAGGTGAATTAGCGATCCAGCTGTGCACCGGGTTTTGAACAAAAAAAAAAAAACAGGAAATAGCAGCTCTGTTCACATCTGAGCACTGGGTATGCGCAACACACCTCAAGGCTTAAACAGGAAGGCAATGGGAAGGGAAAACAGCAGTAGGAAGGCAATCAAGCAGAACTAGCATAGCTGGCAGGTGAAATGTATCAGAATCAGCCAATTACACATGGAACAGCCTAGCACACTACTATAAACAATGAAAACATCTTCCAGTCTGTTTTTCCCACAAATTCTACATCACTGGTGTAAACAAATGGGGGAATTTTTACCTGACAAAACTAACAAAATGTTAGGGGCTGCTGTTGCTCTCATACATCAATATGTGCAAGAGGCTGAGGGTGGTGAGGATGTGAATGCTGATAACCAACCCACAGTGAGGAGAAGGAGAAGAGTATACAGACCCAGGGTAACCTACCAGGGGTTCATGAGCTGGAGATAGTGGAGCACTATAGGGTGACAGGGACATTCTACAGCAAATTGTTGAGCTGTGCCAGCCACGCCTCACACACAGAACCAACAGAGGGGGAATCCATCCCAGTGGAGACCAAGGTATGTGTAGGCTTAAGAATACTAGCCAAAGGTACCTTCCAAAGGGCAACTGAGGATATCATGGGGATCTCACAGGCATCAGCATCCAGGGTACTCCACCAGTTCCTGGATGCCATGTCAGCACATGCTGGTGAGCACATATATTTCCTCAACACCCGTGAGGTGTTGATCAGCAATATCTGTCTCTTCCACCAAATAGCAGAATACCCTGATGTAGTGGGTGTTATAGACTGCATGCACATACAAATGAAAGCACCACCCGGTGAGTGAGGTAGGGTCTACATAAACTGCAAGGGCTTCCCCTCCATCAACTGCCAGGTTGTGTGTGATGCCCAGGGCATTATCCTGAATGTGTGTGCTGGCAGTCCTGGAAGCTGTCACAACTCCCACATCTGGCATATGACACAGCTGTACCAGGCATTTGCCAGTGGGGACATCTCATATGGCCACCTAGTTGGGGATGCTGGCTATGCACTGGAGCCGTGGCAGATGACACCCCTCAGAAATGCACATACACCTGAACAAAAACTCCATAATGAGGCACACGCACAAACCAGAATCATAACAGAGCATGTGTTTGGGATGCTCAAGTCATGGTTCCGCTGCCTGGACATATCCAGTGGAGCCTTGCAGTACTCTCCAACTACATGTACACAAATGTTCATAGTATGTGCCATGCTACACAGTATGATCCTGCGGAAAGAGCTGCAGGAGGAACAGCATGGGGTAAGGCCACACAGCCCCCACCATTGCCAAGGCAATCACAGGCACAGTGGGACTCAGAGGGAGAACTACCTAGGAGGCGTGCCCAGTATTCCCAGGCCTTGGCAAAGAGACAATGCATAGCACATACACTGACATGGTAGGGACCCAGGGAATGACACCTCTCTCTGACTCGCACATACAGTAAAAGGGATGCCAAACATGACACTACCTACGCTTTACCATGTATAGGGAATGTACTATGTGCATCCGACATAGTCAGCTCTCCAGCACTGTCCTCAATACTGGCACAGTCACAAAGTAATTCAGTCTTCCTCTCAATTGCTGAATGGAGTAGTATATTCTGATAGTTGTATTTATGGTATGGATGTGAGCATGCAAGGGAATTGGGGTGGCTGAATGGGATGGCAGCAGATAGTGTACACCTATATGGGCAGCATGAAATCCATAACAAATACTGCTGTCAACATACTAGGCAGTACTAGACAAGGTGACAAATCCCACCGCAGTACATATGGTGGCCCAAATGTGTGTCCATAGGACACACACATACATGTCACTGAGGGTCACATACTCACCACCAGCCTCAGCCAGCAGGACAGGTGTAGATGACCATAAAGAAAGGCTGGGCTAAGGCCTCCAATTGATGGCAATGGTTAACAGCCTCCCTCCAGACCTACATACCTAGCAGTTGCATGTCAGTTTTGAAGGGCAAGAAGTCTGAAACTGAGATGTAGGTCAATAAAACCTAAGATCTGTACACTACTGATATGCCTCCAGTCTGCATGATAGGTCAGCATACAAAATGAAATGGAAGCCAACAGAGTACCTGAAATACCAGAGCAGTCATAGAAAATGTTTAAAGTCGTAAGGTGTGCCCCCCCCCAACAATCCTATTTAGAAATGCAGTAACATGTAAGTGTGAGGTATAATAACAGTGGTGCACAGATTACCTGAACTGGCCCAATCTACAGGATAGATTGTTGCATGTGTACCATATGCAGGGGTCCATGTGTTAGGTTGTCATGTATTCAATATTGTGTGGAAGTGGTCAGCATGTAGACATGGAGGGTTGTGTCTCGGTGTCCTATGGGCAGTACTGTGAATGACAGGGCCAGGTTCTGACAACTGCAGTGCCAGCCACAATGCTTCTCAGCAATCCCCATGACAGCAGTCGTCCATACTCACTGTCCAGATGTCAATATCTGTCACTGTCTGAAAGATGGACATGCCATGAATGTGGGCCTATACATACACACAGAATACAGGTGGAAGTACCATAGACAGAGTGCATAAAATGTACCTGTCAACTGCACACAACTTTGGAATTGTACATACAGGTTAGCAGCACATTAGTTGTCTGTGTAGTATGGAATACTGATGTAGTCTGGACAATCACTGGCAGACCACAAAAGGCACAGTTATGAAGTAATGAGAGACTGCCTATGTCCCTGCACAAGACAGCATATTGAGAATGTCCCAGGTATATCTGTGAGTCAGCTGAAAGTAGCTTCCATATCACACATGTACTCAGCTCACCCCATCATCAGCCACATGTTTATCAGAGGTCATATCCTTGCTGTTGGGAATGAGTACAGTATGATCCCACTTCTGTATGGAAATACCCACAGAATTCAGCATGCTGAAGAGGTGTCCTACGCAGGTGTGTCCCTAGCTGTAAGCAGCACCCTGCCTGCATCTGGACCAATGGGTCAATATGTACAGGAACTATTGCCATTAACACCTTGCGCACTTACCCTGTCACCCCAGGGAAATCTACTAGCTTGCAGCCTGTGAATGTCGGAGTGGCAGAATGGACTAGTCTGCTACAGATTGCCTGCATCACTACCAGATGGCTTACAGTCCTCTGTCAAAGGCCTGTACCTCAGCCGTAGTGGTCCCAAATAAACTAACACAGTCAACAGAACACAAATGCAAGGCCATATTGCCAAATCCCAGTAGCATGCCCCCCCCCCCCACATGGACCAGTCCATAAATACCACTGAGATAAAGAGACACCTATAGGGATACTTCCCAGATATTGCTCGCATAATGCTAGCATGAGGATATAATAACAGATTGGGGGTGTAGATGCATGGATGTCATGGAGTGTGTGAAGTCTGAAACTCTGTGTGCCCATACTACCCCTGCCTGCAAACCCAGTAATGGGTGGCTACAAACCTGATTTTAAACCACAATGTGAAGGGGAACTAACCAGACATATGAGCCCTGCCTCTGGGTAATCTGGGTGAATCTGTACAGCTGAGAGGTATGGCCACAGCAGGATATGGCCATTCTGTTAAGTTGATATATGTACAAGAAGGGGATCCTCAGCCACCATACTACCAAGGTGCTGGACCATTTACACAGACCCATCAACAAGTGTCTGTAGCTACCCCTCCAGAATGGCAGGAGTGTGCAAGAATGTGCAGGCTGCGGACCACAATACTGGACTCAGCTTCATTCATCTTGTATTTTCCAGTAAATAACTATGAGCAAATAATTATATCTGTCAGTAGTTGATGACATAATACATCACAGTGTAAAACAGCACATATGTCTGAATATCTCTTCTAACACCAACCATGTAACACAAGCAGCACAGACAGCAATAGTTACAGTATCCCCCTATCTGTCGCCCATTGTGACTTCATATTGTCAACCTATCTGCAAGATATCCTGCAGAAACAGGTTGCTATCTATAGGTTGAGAACACCAAATCCTGGCCTGGAGTACAACCCTACCTGGAATGGATTCACACACTAAATACAGAAGGTCATACTGGGCATGTTCCTACACTTAGAGAAATGAAGCCCATGTCTGACAACACAGTGGACTATACATATCTGTCATTTGCAGATGTCTGTGCACACACACCAAATTGTACACCATTTATGCTTCACACACAGATTGGATATGAATACTCACACATATCCTAGGCCAACACACTATAATATATCAAACATACACACTCAGAGATTTGGGGAAGAGAGAGACAGAGAGTGACAGAAAAAATTCTTTTATGAGGCCTGTCCCACCCACTACACATCCAACTGGCTGATATCACATGATGTGCTGATGTCAATCACTGTAGACATTCCTTTTGGTAGCCCTCAGCCCTAGAGTGTCTGTGGGGCTTGTGATAAGTGTGTAACACAATAGTAAAAACAAGTATTCATGTAGCATTTGTATACTCAGTCCTGTCAAATGTAAAGTTGTGTGTGACTGAGTGTGTGTGTGTGTGTGTGTGTGTGTGTGTGTGTGTGTGTGTGTGTGTGTGTGTGTGTGTGTGTGTGTGATTCCAGAGGAATGATTTATGGCTCATTCACCCACACTGCACTTCCCATTTCCCATGTTAGCACTCCTGCTGATGTCAGTCACCTTGAAATAACCCTTTGGCCAAGTCTCAGCCCTGTAAGCTCCTTGGTGCTTGCGATAACTGTGTAATACTGTAGTGGAGCAAACTAGTTAGGTAGGAGTTCTAATCCCTGATATAGCAATTGTGACTAAGTGTGTGTGTGTGTGTGTGTGTGTGTGTGTGTGTGCGTGTGTGTGTGTGTGTGTGCGTGTGTGTGTGCGTGTGTGTGTGTGTGTGTGTGTGTGTGGAGGGGAATGATTTTGAGGCCATTCACACTTACTACACCTGACATTGTTCACTTTAGCATGCCTGCTGTCAGTCATCTTGAAATAACCCTTTGGCCAAATCTCAGCATAATAAGCACCATGACTCTTGCGATAACTGTGTAATGTAGTATAGCAAACTAGTTAGGTAGGAGTTCTAATCCCAAATATGGCAACTGTGATCATGTGTGTGTATGTGGAGGTGAATGAATTTGAGGCCATTCACACTCACTACACCTACCACTGCCCACTTTAGCATGCCTGTTGATGTCAGTTACCTTGAAATAACCCTTTGGCTAAGTTGCAGCCCTATAGGCTCCATGGTGCTTGCGATAACTGTGTAATACTGTAATTTAGCAAACTAGTTAGGTAGGAGTTCTAATCTCCCAGATATGGCAACTGTGACAATGTATGTGGGTGTGTGGAGGTGAATGATTTTGAAGCCATTCACACTCACTACACCTGCCATTGCTCACTTTAGCATGCCTGCTGTCAGTCACCTTGAAATAACCCTTTGGCCAAGTCACAGCCATATAAGCTCCATGGCACTTGTGATAGCTGTGTAATACTATAGTGAAGCAAACTAGTTAGGTAGGAGTTCAAATCCTGGTCCTGGCAACTGTGAAAATGTGTGTGTTTCTGTGTGAGAGTGTGTGAGTCTTTGTTGACACCTGATTTTGGGGTCATTCACACTTACTGCACATCCCTTGCCCCTCCTTTAGCACTGCAGCTGATGTCACTCACCTTCACAGATACCTTTGGAAACTCTCCAACATATAAGCTCTGTAGCACTTGCAATAACTGTGTGATGCCATAACATAGCAAACTAATTAGGTAGAAGTTCTAATCCTGGTCCCGACAACTGTGAAAATGAGTGTGTGAGTTTTTGTTGACACCTGATTTTGGTGGTCATTCACACTAAATGCACTTCCCTTACCCCTTCTTTAGCACTGCAGCTGATGTCACTCACCTTCAAATATACCTTTGGACAGCTCTCCAACATATAAGCTCCATGGCGCTGGAGATAACTGCGTAACACTATAGTACCAATACATAACTAAGTAGGGGTTTGAAACTCAGTACTAGCAAGTGTGTGTGTGTCATCAGTGTCCTGTGTGGGTGTTGGTGTGATTGTGTAAATAACAGGATCTATTGCAGGATGGGGTTTGCTACATTTTCATATTGAGGACCCATATGTTCCAATGTCACATTACAAGGCCAACAGTTGTCAAACACCATAGAGGATGTTGTAGACATTACACAGCCGTACTTTTATATATAGGAAACTATTATAATACCCAGAGACCTCTCTCCACCCACAGATCATACACAAACACGCTTGGCTCTTTATCTTTCCCTTTCTTTCTTTCCCTCTGTCTCTCTGTCTCTCTCTCGCTCTCTCTCCCCTTCTCTGGTAGATGTTGAAAATGTATCTGTTTTGCATAGGCAGTAGCTTGACTTTGGTAGGTAATGCTCATGATCAGCTGATGGCCTGTGCATGAATTGGAGTCCTCCACCTGCTAATTGCATGTGGAACACCTGTGGTATCATTCCTATAGCCAATTGCATGGAAACACACTCATATAAGTAAGCAGTGTAAGTGGGTGTTGGCCCTTCTTCACTATGAACAGGACTTCATGTGGGTGTGTGACATACAGCATCACAGAGGCTAATTGGAAATACCTCTTACAACAAACACTGTGGAGACAGGCCAACAAACTGGAGAGGGATGTTCCAGACATGGGGACAGAATGTAAGTATTACTGTTCTACATTTGAAGTAATGTTGGTTTAACAGGGCTTGCGTGGATATGGCTGTTCTGGATGATTTAAAGTCTGGAATGACACTGTTATGTGGTTGAGAAAACTCTCACCTGTAGAGCTATCCGCAGACTGGTCAGAGTTTGGACCCTGAGATTTGTTGTGTTACTCAAGCATTTTCTGTCTTTATAAATGCAGTAGCATACTCTGATGATTGTACTCAGGAAAATGGTAACATCCATGTGTGTTACTGATTTCATATCCCTCAGAAGAGATATGTCACAACAAACCCTGCTACACCAGCAATGTTCTCAATTTATAACTGCAATATGTCAATATTGGCCCTGTGTTTGTGTCTCTGTCCCCCAAGTCATATGTCATGCAGTAAGAGGTGGATATGTACAGTATACCATTATTTACTGACATAATTCCTGATATCAAGCCACTGATATATCAGACTGCCATACATGCAATGTATAGGAGGCCTAATAGTTGAGGACGAAACCTGAACATTCTATGGTAGTCTGTACAGTAGTAAGGTCTGTGTACTTATGGTGATTGTTGGCAGAGTATCTGTATTATGTAGCAGTGTATTATGATCATGTTATTTGACCTGTGTACAGACTAGGGTAGACGTCAGTGTTCTTGGTCCTGTTCTGTCTGACGGTGCATGCTGCTCCAGTTTCTGATACCCTATCAGTCTATATGTTTGTAGGGTCAGACTGAGACATGTCCCATACCACAGTTAGGTATCAGACTACACTGTGAATTGGGCCAGTATATGTAGGGTTAGTGTGTGAGTGGCAAACATAATGATGACGTTTGTTCACACAGGCCATAGACTGTACTATTACTTAGGCTTACCATCATGTGACTGTGACTGTGTTGAGATCAGTTGTGGGTATGCACTTTCACACTGGTATCTGTTACTCCATGCTGTTACATGCCTGTAGTGCCTGCTTTATTTGCAATTACATATGTATTCCCCCATTGGTAAATTGGGTTAGTGTTGTGGCAGTCTGCTTGAAGTGTAGACAGTGCTTGGTGACATGCTTAGCAGCGCAGTGTATTTACCCTAGTGTGATGTTATGTCCAGATATTTGTCAGATGTAATGTTGCCTGGCCACCATATGTGTTGTGTATTTCTGACAAAGCAGTGGGCTGGTGTGAAGATGTATGTCACTAACTATTGTGAAGTATGTGGCTTGGAATCTCTGCTCCTCCAGTTAATATGTATTGGGACAGACAGGAGGGTGTGGATGCATCAACTGTGTGAGCTTATCTAGTCCAGTATTTCTGATATATCTCCTTTTTCATGGCTTTAAAAATCACCTTTGTCAGGCTTGTAACACATTTCTTGAACTAAGGCGTTCTGGGTATACCTCCTGAATGACCAGATTGTTTCAGACTGTCCATGTTTATTGCTCTTATTTCCTCTGTATTCCACAGGATCATTACTGTGATTTGTGTGGTACTTCACTATGATGATTTTATGATGTCTGTCAGCAACTGATGGCATACATGTCAGTTTCAGAAGAGCCTTCCTTCACAACATGTATGTTGACACAACCCCTGTCACTGTAGCAACATTTTACATTTATAACTGCAAATCACACATAACGTTCCCTTGCACTAAGCAGTTGAGAGTTGTGGTGCTGAGGTATGACTCCACTACATGTTAAGGGCATATGGGCATATACTATACACACACACACACACACACACACACACACACACACACACACACACACACACACACACACATATATATGTGTGTGTGTGTGTGTGTATATATATATATATATATATATATATATATATATATATATATATATAGGGTCTATATTGCCAAATCAAAAAACCCTTTACGCGAATACCTAAACGTCGACACCTATAATGAGAACCGTGAAAATCGCGAACGCACTAAACAGCGAAAAATAAGATAACAAACTGTCATAGTCAGCCAACCCCATCACTCGCTACATACTACCTACCCAAACAAAATAAATAAACCACATACATGCACTAACTAAACCCTACTTCTAACCTAAAGAAAAGCACCAAAACCCTATTTCTAACCCTACACTAAAACCCACATACACAACTAACTATGCACTATCCTTAACCCCTCCCTAATCCTAAGGTCTGTAACTACCGCACACATCCCCTACAGACATACACTCAAAAAAAAAAATAATACACATACATACATTTAACGAAACCCTACTTCCAACACTACACTAAACCCCACATACACAACTTTTTATGCACTATCCTTAACCCCTCCCTAACCCTAAGGTCCGTAAATACACCCCAAAAAAATAAATACAGATACATACAGTTAAATAAATCCCTACTTCTAACACTACACTATATCTTATATACATTACCTATCTATTCACGTACCTTAACCTACATCCTAACCCTAAAGTCCTGTCTATCGCACACTTACCTTATGGAGCTATACCACAGACGGGCCAACCATTACACTTCGACATTTAAATTTTTGCTATTTTGGACGTTCGGCGTTTCCGTCTTTCGCGCAACCCGTGTCACTCTTTTCGTATTCACGATTATGGTCTTTCGATCTGGTAATAGGAACCCATATATATATATATATATATATAGAGAGAGAGAGAGAGAGAGAGAGAGAGAGAGAGAAATATATATATATATATATATATATATATATATATATATATATATATATATATACATATATGTGTGTGTGTGTGTGTGTGTGTATGAATATATATATATGTATATATGTGTATAAGCATATATCAATATCCTTTTATGTGTAAATATGAGTGTTGTACATACCTTCTCAGATGTATCCCACCATATTAATCTATGTGTATATTTACATATAAGGACATGACTGATTCAACACCATTTTCACTTACAAGTACTAAACAATTGTAGTAGTCAAAGCAGTTGTTCACTACTATTCAGTATATGTACTGAATGATATATTTGAAAAACAACAGACATCTTCACAACTCAGAAGGATTAGTGGTTAACTGCTGTGACTATAGTATACAGGGTCCTGGGTTCAAAACTGGCAAAGGCTGTTTATTTTGTTGCTAGGAAGAACAAGGAATGTTGGATACAGACTGGTAAAGGCAGCTCTGAGTAGCTTTAAGTGGGTTTGTATGAAATTGCCTGATAGTAAATGGTGGAAATGTACTGTTAAATGAATAGGCACTTACACCGTGTAGGCTTAATTTACCAGTACGCAAATCTGCTTAGCATTTACATTAAAGCAATGCTTGCACCTGCTAAGCATAACTCAGCCCTGGTAACCAGTGATCACATTTCAGTCTGATAAAATAGCAGGGTAATGACATCTTTAATTACTGTATTTAATTCCATGTACATAACATGCTTCTATGTGCTGTCATTACAGTAGCAAGGGGTGTGAGTATATTGTATGGAACACCTGAGTATACATGGGTAGTACCACAATCTTTTCTCTTTGTATGTGTTTCATACTTGGGTAGTATCCCAGGTTATATTCAGTCACACATGCATGTATTGTATCATTACATTACTACTTTTAACACTGCTTTTCCAAGAAAGAGTAGATTGTAGATTGTAGTACTGGAACCATACACCCCTGCATGCAAAGCTGGACTCTGAGTACTGAGTATCATGTTCTTGGTGTTTGACCTGTATATTTTTATGCATCTCCTATTGGATATTGATCTGAAATGTTAATATTAACTGTAGACTACTATGTTTTTATGATATGTCATTGTGGACTGCTGTCATGTAGTAATGGCATACCTGTCAGTTTCAGCATCTATCTATCAAAACATGCATCCTAATGCATAATCTGTTGGCTAGCTACTTTCTGTCTGTCCTCTGTACAGATGTGCAGATATCAGGTATTCATCTTGGCTGCTTACAGGCAATCTCTGATTGGCTGACATTTACATGTTTGCCCAGCTGTCTTATGAATGCCACAGCTAGGAAAACCCACTCTGTATGCACCACTTGCCATTGATACCTCAACCAGACTACCACAGTCAACAGAACATGTTTGGGTACAGATCCCTAACCCAGACACTGGCCATGTTATGCAATATATTTTGCATACATGTCAATTGGATCACCTCACTGGCCCTCTTCAAGAGAAAAACAGATGAGTGGATGTTGAATTTAACTGTCACCCTGGGGATCACTCATGTGGCATCAGTTGATAGATGGCCTGCTTACAAATGTCAGGTGGCATGGTACCAATGTACTCACATGCCCTACTCTTCTCATCTCTCCATGGACATTAGCCTGGTACACACATGCGCAATTGCGAGTCTGCATATTTGTAGGAGACAGCATTCTGAGGCCACATTCTCCAAATACACTAAACCTTGCCATACATTATAAGGGATGGTGTTGTTGCTGATGTTAGGAGAGCCATGACAAACCCTCACCCTACTATCCCTGTGGCATGTGCAATAAATGCATATCCCTGTAATAGCACTGATTAGATAGAGAAGGGTTTGTATTGCAGTTCTGGTCAATGTGTGATTGTGGGTATGTCAGAGCATTATCATGGATTTCAGTGAGTACAATATCCAATGTTGGGTGTGGGTGCTGGTTATACTGTTTTCACACCATGGTACCCCCAGTACATGTCCCAAAGTCCACTGTATGAGGACTGCTGTCACCAGCAACCATACAGGTAACTGATTACACTATCCAGCCCAATAATGCATGTGTTGTGTGCAACAACTCTGTAACAGTATGGACTCACTGACAAGATAGTTAGCACTGCTAAACCCAGGTTTGTCAAATGTGTCTATGACTGTATGTGTTTGTCAATGTGTACATGACAGTATGTCATACTATATATTGTTCATTAACACCCAGTACATCCTCCATTACCATACTGTACAAGGCCTGGTGATGTTCTTCACTTAAAAGGAAACTCGGGACACACCTCACCCTAAAAGCTCTGTGGTGTGTGCAATTAAGGCGAAACACATTAGTAGCAATAAGTACCTAGGTAGGGATTCTACTCTCAGTGTTACCAAGTAAGTGTGTGTATATGTGAGGGGATCTCCTTCAGTTTGCAGAAGATATATGTCCCTGGAGATCATTTGTCTGAGAACTAACTGGGAAAAGGTAACATTTCAAAGCAATCATCTCGTGGAAATGAATTCCATCAAAACTAGTAGTGGATGTGTAAATGCCCTCTTCCCCACTGTACAGCTATCCAGTGATACTGGAGTTGGTATATATAGTTGGGTGTGGTTGTTGTGGGCACAGCCACCCATATTGCGGTTATTGTTGTGCGTATCCCCCCACTTAGTGTGCTGTTATACTGTACAGTATATGTTAACAGGTTAAGTAGTTGTTAATCACACTATGTGTGGCTCTACACCACCCCACACCCTCCAAAGTGGGGGGCTGTGCCACTCATACCAGCATATCTATGTTTACCAACTCCAGGATTGCACTACATTGGGGAATAGGACATATACCCTGCCAGTACTATTGTCAATTACATTAAACTGGCAGACTGATTATTTACTGATGTGATGTTTTGGCAATTTGGTCTTTGTGGCATTACATAGGCCAAAATGAGTTCACTGCAAAATGAAGTACATCCATGTGAACAGTAGTCTTTGTGTATTGCATCAACACCAAAGTCTGTGTGTGTGTGTGTTATTCATAAACATTTGGTGTGTGCCACCCAGTACACTTACCATTGTCCACTGTAGAAGAGCTACTTTCATCAGCCACCATGCACTCACCTGTATACACCCCTCAGATATATCAGCCATGTGCCACATGCTGTAACTGTTATACAGACCTGTTACTTGTGTTCAGCTGTACCCGGAATATGACACAATGTGTTACCACAGTGTCACACCCCTTGTAGGAAAGGACAGCAGACCAACATCCTGCTGACACATAGCCACCTAGAACACAAACAGAATACATTATGGAGACCACAATCAGTCAATGTTAATGACAGCTATAATGCATCATGGCTGGACAGCTACACACCCTGACGTGTAAGCATTAATCATAACAGCTGACAAGATGTTAAACAGCATTACATTGCTAAACCTTAGTACATTCATGCTGTGCATCAGAACCGTATTAGCATGTCACTGCATCGATGGAATGGATGACAGGGATGTGGACAGGTATCATCATATGCACAGGGTGTGTTGTGGGTTTGCCAGAGGCCTAGACTGAGCTGTTTGGTTAACATCATGTGTGTGGGTTAGGGGGTTCTTTATTAAATGGGCTGTGCAGATGTGGTGTGTGTATGTATTTAGGTGCCTTAGCTGTGTTGGTGATGTGTGTGTGTGTGTGTGTGTGTGTGTGTGTGTGTGTGTGTGTGTGTGTGTGTGTGTGTGTGTGTGTGTGTGTGTGTATGTATGTATGCACACATTTCTGCCATGTGGCTGCCCTATACAGGAGTTTGTTTGACAGCTGCAGACTGTACATGGCAGGGTGTACAGTTCACTGTGTCCGGCCACGGACATGGGAACTGTGCCTGCCAGAGGTTGCATGGGCACTACCAGGCAGAAGCCCAGATATGTTACTCTCCCCTGATGATGACAATTGTCTGCTGGATCCATGTCTCTGTTGGAAATGGCCAGGACCACATGCACATGGCCCGCTGCATTGTGGTGTGGACATTACCCCCCCCTGCAGTGATAATGCTAGTACTGCCACTACAGGTGTGGCTGTGAGTTGTTGCATTTCCACATAGACCTCCACCTGTTGGTGTTGCTGACCTACATCCATGTGACTGACGCCCTACTTCCACCACATGTTTTACCACAGACACCACACGGTCGAGGATTCTCACCATCTCACCCAACCATCTATCCATGATCTCTACAAAATAACAGTGGGCACCTGCAAGATCACGGATGTTGTCACATACAGCAGGAAGAGTAGCCCTCTGGAGCCTCAGACTATCTCTGGTGTAACATTCCATACGTGTCTGTGCCTCCATGATGGCTCAAAACATGTGTCTGGTGATACCTGCTGTTGCACTTCTGCCAGGGGCATGATGGCCAGCAGCCCTCCTACGAGCACCATGTGTGGTACTTTGCTGGTCATCCAGCTGTGGCTGCTGTGTACAGACATACTTGCCATAGTCACCACACTTTTCTGTCCCATGCCACCACCTGCCAACTGTCCCTCATCTATGGCCACTGGTGATAGGGTATGTATGGGCATTGTGACTCTGTGTGGAGATGGGGTGGATAAAAGTGGGATGTCAACCAATGGCATAGATTCAGCCCCTGACAAGCCTGCCTGTGCCTCACTATGCCTATTATCACTGTCAGAGTCTGTATGGACACTAACATCAGTTTGGTTGCAGGCGGGACCCTGACCCACCTCGCCACCTGTGAGGGGCAGACAGGAAATGTAAATTAAGACCTGTACATTATGGTTTACTTCTACACACATACACACTTACAGGTGAGGTGGCACAAACATATTACACAGACCTCAGTACCCAACAATTGACATGCATGACATATGGCACTCAATATCAGGCAGTGCAGCCATTCTAAATCCTGGTTACAAACAATATACCTATGTGGGATGCAGGAGTCATGTTAGTAGGTGATGCCCATTCCCCTGGGACACACTGCACCCATGTACACATTAATGCTGTGCACCTGTACAGCACACTGCAAGCACTGTACAGCATACCTCGCAACTATACAAATCATTGCTGAATGTGTTAGATGTGTAGCAGTTATGTTTGCTCTGTTCTTATCAACCCCTATGTGTTTGTCTGACACATGACTGGGATGATATGAGGATGGATGTCACTAATGAAGACTGACATGTGATTCCCAGACCTCATCATCAGTTGATGTATGTGCAATAACATCTGTGTACACTGACAACCTTCCAAGCCTCATGTGGATTTCAAGAGCATACACACCCCTGTTGACATGGCAGCCTCTTCTGTGATATGCAATGGGGCCACATTACTGCAGTCAAAAATATTATACACACCTGATATGTGACATATGACCTATGCAATCCAGTCCTGTGTCAGATGACTGTCAGTCATGGAGATGCTGACTGAGATGCGTACCATATGGGGGTGCAAAACTATGCGCACCCTTAAACCAATGGTTTGTTGAAGCACCTGCTAACTGAAATACAGCAGTCACTATTCCTGGAAGGGGCACAGTAGCATGGCACACCCTTGCCTTTGCATAATTAGGTCCGCCTTCCCTACAAAGGTACCACAACTCTGCCAGATTACAAGGCCAACTCATGTGCACAGTCCATGGAAGTCACTCAGGGACTTCAGTATTGCTGTGGAGTGTGTATTATGAGTGGGCCAATTCATAACCTTGAATGTGTTAAGATATGGCCATTCTTAGCTAGCTTTGGATGTATGCTTCAATTCACTGTTGTATTTGAAGCTGACACCCCTCCCTATCCTCAGCCTTATTGCAGATGCCTGACAGCTGTGGGCTACACATGAGTGTTAGTTTGCAGTGTTCCACGTTTACTCCACCATGTCTACATGCCTACTTTCAAGTAATGAACAGCAACCATAAAGGTGTACTCTGACACCAGCAACCTTCAAGTTGGGGATGGTAGCCCTGATGTGATGTGAGCTGCTACTTGTGCACCACATGTAACCTTAGGACTACTGTCTGTAGGTTTGAGCCTTGGTCTCATGACACCATTACACATTGCAATACATACCTTTGGAAGACCTGGTGTCATGCTTTTACTACCTGTACGGAGGCCTGGATGATGTTTCTTGTGGGATAAATCTCCCATCTACTTACTCTAACCCATAGGTCACACTTATGCAGACTCCATGTGATTGTTGATGCACGTAATACACAGGCAGGATTTGCTAGACATTTGTGCAACTGCCTCAGTGTTGCTGCATGTATCTGGGTAGCCTCCCTGACCAGTTTGCACTGTGTATTGACATCTGTATTGGATGGCCATTTGTGTCTTGTCAACATTACTGTCGTCCCATATTTAATACACCTCTAGATGACTGTCTGCACTGTTTGCCATGGAATATACAGTAGTGAGGTAATGTTATTTTACCCTAGTCCTGACTACTTCCTTTCAGGTATGGGATCCATGTCATGCCTTGGAAGATGTCTGCAAGCCATGGCTGCCTGTGTTGCAGGCAGATAGCCAATTGTCATGGACATACTTCTCAGACAGCAGACCATTACATGGTGTGACATAGAGGCCTGTTCTTGATGGCAGGTGTGTACTGCAGAAGAGTGAATGCTGTCAGTACATCACAAGCTGCCTCCACAATATGTTAATTGGAGTGTGTACACACGTATGCTTCCAGTGTATTATAAGGTTTGTACACCTCATATTTGTTACCCTAACATAGAATTCTATTTTATACATTAATTGCATATGTTAGGTGCAGTTTATGGGTTGTAAAGGGTGTGGAATGTGTTATTGTGCTCTGTCATTGTATATATCAGGAGCAGTTGACACCATCATAGGGGTGTGTACACTGTTGTGTCGACTGTATGAGGGTTATGTTTCATACATGTCAGTACTGCAGGCCATTTGTCCCACCATTTGCCTTGTCTCTGTCCACACATCTTGCACTGACAGGTTGTGAGGTATACTGCAGGACTCCTACCAACCCTTCACCATGGTGACCACTGTGATACTGTGCAGTTAACACCAACAAAACTGAACATGTCCAACATGCATTATAGGTAGGTGGGATAAATGTGTACAAGGCATATAGCATGGCCTTAACATGGCTGGTATATTGGCAAACATGAACAAAATAACCCCATACTCACCAGCCACAGGCTGCTGCCCCAGTTGTATACCTGAGGGCCCTACATAGTTGTGGGAGAGAGGTAATTTCAGTAGCCACTCATGTGGCATTGCTACAGGGTGGAAGCAGCATTTCAGAACATTAACAGAACAAACAGAAATACTACAGAATATGCAGCCCAACACCATAGATGTGCAGATCTGTGCATTACTAAACTACAGCTACAGACTATCTTCTCTGATATATGCATGCAGATTCTCTACAGATAGAAATTTAGAATCAACACTCTTCTAGTTATGTGCACTGTGGCCTTACCTGCATGCTCCTCAGACATTGATTGGGTGCCAACCACCTCAACAATGCTGGGTTCTGCTTCATGGTGGGTGTGCTGGGTGGGTGCACCAAAGCTGGCAAGGAGCTGTTCCGTATGTGTCAGTGAGGGCTGGATGGCTGCACCCCAACCTGTGGCTATCTGCTCCCTTGATACAGCAGCTGCTCGGTTCCGTGCATGATGCAAAATTTTGTTGGCGCGATGACGGACCTGGTCATAATGCTGGTTCTGTTGTCCAGCATCATTCATCCTGTTGACCAGTTCTTCCCAGAGGGCTGTTTGGTCATGTAGGGCTTCTGTGCCATGTCCAAACAGGACATCATAGTGCTGTATGAGATACTGAATGATTACATCATTCTCCAATGGAGGTAAAGGCTGGTAGCCTTCCTTATGGCATGGTAACTGGAAGACATAAACAGGAGAAAAGGTTACACAACCTCATACGGTTGTCTACTTGCACATCAACACAGAATATTACTTGACAACATTACAAACTACAACCTAACCCTATAATCAGTTGTCATTACACTCCTGGCCCTGAACTATCTTATTCCAACCAATATTGCACAGTTAATTGCATAATCCTCTATCATCCATTCATTTCTGTGTATAGGGATGACAGTGGCCATCATCCATGTGGATGGTGGCAAGACTGTGTTTGACTGTACTATTACTCTAGCTGTAACATACATATTTAAGTTGATTGCACATTAGCCTTTGACACCACTGTGATAACCTGGAAGATGTCCAACAGTCATAACTATACTATTATGTTACATTGTCATTGCTGGAAGACTTGCCACTGGTTTGGCCGACATAGGTCAATTATATCTGTGTGTATCTACAGATATCAGTCACAAATGTGCTTATTGTCCACCAGAACACTGTACAGTTGAATGTTATTAATTCAAGATATCACATGCAGTTCAGCACACATGTCTGCAACAGTACTGTACTATCCACATGCCCTATATATGTCTCTTAGCTCTCCAGGACAAACATATATCATACTCATATTCACAGGTAACATATGGATATGGACAACATCTCATTAACTGACCTAGCAGTGGCACAGTCACAACTGTTTGACAGACACTCTACTGGTTGGCAAATGTGAGCTGTCCTTTCCCAGGGTGAGTCAGGCTCCTGGGCTGTGATACCACCTCTCAAAGTTTTAGAGCATTACATGTGGACAAAGCCTAATATGATGGGGAGGGGGGGTTAAATAGGGACAAATCGTACATATTCCTGTTACAGAGTTATACAGTTTTTAGCATAATACATTTTGCATTACTGTGATTGTTCTGAAGGATGTGTAGTCTTACACTCAAGTGTTTGTTATTACTTCATGACGTCAGTCCTCAGCTATTTTTCAGACAGGTAGAAATGTCAAGAGCAACAGACATAACAGTCTGATTTCAAAATCTAGACATTCTATAAAGATTTGGACAGTTGACAAGTATGGCTGTGATTTCTCCCACTGCTGACAGAGCCAGTAGCTATGGTCATAGCAGTTGTACAGCAGGACATCAGTACAGCAAGTTTTGCTGCCACATATACATTTTTCAAACTCAGCTATTGCATTATTACAGACCAAATAAGTAAAATAAGTAATACATTGAATTACATGCTTAAATGTTTCACATACTTTTTTTTGGGGGGTTTGTTCTATATTCAAACCTAAGTGCTTTGGTTTGGTTGTTGTCTCACTCTGTGTCATTCTCTCTCTCTCTCTCTCTCTCTCTCTGTAGTACAGGGATTGAGTGGGTTTGATTAAGTGACAGCATGGCTTTTGTAGGTGATGGTCATGGATAGGTGATGGTCTGTGCACCAATTGGTGTTCCCCACTTGCTAATTGCATGCAGAGCAGCTTTGTAGTTCTTCCAATAGCCAGTATCATGGCAACCCACTCCTATAAATGTGTACTTCCTGTGGTCATTGTCCCTTTACCTTGCCTAAAAGGAACACATCCTTTCTGTGTGTGTGGGCAGCAGTGTTACAGACAGCAGGTGAGAATATCTCTTACAACATGACATGTGGACATAGGCCAACTACAGGTTTATGTAAGATTCCAGACGTAGGGACAGAGTCTGAGTATCACTGTTATATGCTTTGAATACTGCTAGTTTAACATGGTTTGTGTGTGCATGCTAGTTTTGCAAATCTTACAGTCTGACAACGTTATGTGTCTGCATAGCTCTCAAATGTAGGGCTATACACATAATGGCCAGGGTTTGGGTATATTTAGTGTGTTCCCCAAATGGGTGTTGTTGTTGACAAATCATTGCCATACTTTGTTAACTGCTATCAGTAACTGGAAACATGCATTAGTGTTTGTGACTGCATATCCCTCAGGAAGGATATGTTGCAAACAGTCCTGTAACACCAGCAACTTTCACAGTGTATGAGTGTAATATATCGAATATGGCCCTGTGTTTGGCCCTATATACACTTATAGGGTGGGAGGGTGGCTTAATGGCTAAGGTGTTTGTCTTGCAAACACAAGGTGCAGGGTTTGAGTCTCACAAGGGATAATTGGCTAAGCTTAAAATGGCTCACAAGGGCAGTTAGCTTAGTACTAAACTATGAACTTATGAACCTATATACCAGGCTTTGTCCATATGTCATGCAGTAAGAGGTTGATAGGTATGGGCTATCATTATTTATGGCTGACATTTCTGCTCTCATCCTAGTGATGCAGACTCCCACTCATGTTTTGGGGTGGGGGCCATAAATATTGGCCATAGGCTAGACAACATGTGTGACCGTGTACAGTCAAGAGGTCAGTGTATAGTAAACAATGTTATATACCCATGTAACACATTTTGGGGGGGGTACATGTTTGACTCTTAGGCTGTTACTACATGTGAGAGGTATTACTAATAAAAACATAAACAGTATATAGCTGCACTTTTTGATACTATGGTGATGGGGACAGTGGTGGGTTAGAGGTTACTGTTTGGCACACAGTCTGTTTGTCAGTTTGACAGACCAGTTTGAAGTGAAGCATTGTTATGTAAAGGATCAATTTACATTGTGACATTTCATACTTTCCCCACTAGGTGGTTCACTGAGGAGTGTAATTGGAGGCTGTTGGCTTAATCATGTAATTGAGTGTTGATTGATTTTTGCATTCAAGGCAAGTGTGTTTTGTACTGTTGTACTACTTGAAGGCTTTTGCCATGTCATCAGTGTCTGATACTTTGTGTGGCTCACTTTGGTTAACACCTGTCCCTCTGTGCAAGGCATGGTCATTGTTTGGCCAGTTGTGGCCTACTCATAACCCGCAACTGTACACATTTTCCATAATATCCAGATGTTTGCTTCATAACTTTTGTGTGTTCCTCCTTAATTAGGTTCCTTTCTGGCAAAAAGCTGAGGATTGGACTCATTCACTAATGACAAACACTTTACTGTAAGACTCAAAATCCTTCAGAAAAGTAATGCGACTGGAAAACCTCTAGTATTCTATCAGCTTTCTGAGATTGTAAGAGAATATTTATAAACAGTCCCTATTTGCCCACCATCATGTTATGCTTTGTCCATATTTTTGCCTATAACAAGTTGAGAGGTTTGGTACTGCTGATGACAATTCTGACAACTGGAAAATGTCCTGAGATGGTAGGAGCAAGAATGTATTGCATGTTTCCTTTAATATTTGCATAATTCAGTTATGTTGTATTTTACACACCTACATGGTATAAACAACTGAAATAGTCCAGAAATAAGCCTTTTTTGGGAAAACAGTGGTGTTATGTGTGTTTTTTAATGCAAACATTCTCATTTGTGCAAACATATCACACTCTGGCCATTTGATAAGGTGGCAACTGTAGGATTACTGGCTGTTTGGGTTTCACTGTGCTCTCTTTAGTCATTTCAATTACTCACCTAAGAGATTGCTGTATGTCTGGCCACTGTGTAAGGCCTATCATATTTATGTAGTGGCATAGTGTGTACTTGTTATTTGGACTGTGTATGTGTGGGGTCATCAGATGAATGTCCCATACCATCCCAGCATTCTATCTACAGTATGGCCTGCCACAGGATATGTAGGGGTATTGTGTGACTCTCATGGGGGATATATCTAGCCACACAGCCATTATACTGTGGTGTTTGCTAGGCTTACCAGTATTTATCTGCAAGTGTGTTTTATATATATATATATATATATATATATATATATATATATATATATATATACACACATACATACAGCAAACATTCACAGATATATGTTTACACACATATAAATATATGTATATGTATATATATATATATATATATATATATATATATATATATATTTAAATGTATATGCATGTGTATCTTGTTTGAATGTTTACTACTTCCACAATATACATTTCCTATAGTACAGTGATTGTCCTGCAAGATATGTTCATGAAATCATCCTGAGCTCTTGTAGCTTATATGGCTTAATGGTTACATGCTGTGACAATGGTGTACATGTTTCTGGGTTCAAAACCAGCAAAGGCTGTTTATTTTGTTGCTGGGCAGAACAAGGGCTCATGGAGAGAGGGTGATTAAGGCACTTTAAAGTGGCTTTATGTGGGTTTTCTTGGGTTTGTGCAAGGCTAAGTGGAGCTAACACATGGTTAAATGTACAGGCGTTTAAACTGTGTGGGCTTGTCTTAGTGGTGCTTACCAATGCACAAATCCGGTTAGATAAGATAACTACTGTTTACCTATTCTGTGTTTGAGCATATGTCAACTGGTTTGCCTGCCACTCAGTGATGGTAATACATGGTTAAACATATAGGCGCTGTATTGAATGTTATGTTTGACTAAACAAGCATAGGTTATGTAAATCAGATGGTGTAGTGGTATGACCGCTGACTGTATTGTTCAAGGTCTTGGGTCCAAGACCTGGGGCTGCTAGCTTTTCCATTAATGTTAAATGACCAGACTGCATGATAAGTTAGGCAAAGCAAGAGCAGCTTGTAGAACTCAGATGGTGCAGTAGAACGGTTGATGACTGTAGTGTGAAGGGTCCCGGGTTCAAGGCTTGGCAGGAGTGATTAATTTTGTTGCTGGTCACAACAACGGCTGATGGTGGGAGGGTGATTAAGGCACTTTAAATCAGCTTTAAGCAGGTTTGTGTGAAGCTAAGTGTTACTAAAATATGGTTACTCTGGCACTTACTCCCGCTAAACCCTGCTCTAATTTCTTTGAAAGAAAAGAAAAAGGGGTGATAGGAAAGTGGTGAAAAAAGGAATATGTAGATGGAAAAACAAGATGAAAAATGGATAGAGATGTGCAGGATGGGAGCAGAGAAGGTCCATAGCTGTCCATTTTTCCTGCAGCAACAGATGTGCATATGTATTGAATTTGGAGGCGAATTTAGATACTCATACCCTTGAGAGAGGGGTGAGGATAACAGTAATGTGTTGTCTAGGCAATTGGACAAGATTACATGTGTCCAGTGGACATGTCTGTGAAATGGACAACTATGTATGGGGCATATTTTTTTTGTGGGAACAGATTGCCCTTTTTTTAAGGTGAGAGTGGGTTGTTGGGGAAGGATATTAGGTATATGTGGGGAGGGAGGTTGGGTAGGAAAACAGACAAGACAGACAAGACAGCAGACAGGGGTGGTGTATGAAACATGTGGGGGGTGAACACCTTGATGGGGAGGGTGGTTGGGAATCGTAGGCACATGAGCCCACAAATGGTTACAGTCAAACTAAGGTCCCCACTCATGGGCAGTCACCACTGCACCTTCACAGCCCCAAAGGTGGCTGTGCTAGGGGCTGAGCAGGAGGGGCAGGCTGACCCTCAAGATGTGCCATGCGGCCCTCAAGCTGGCGTAGCTGAGCTGCAAACTCCTTTTGCATCTCCCTACACACCAGACCCCGGACTTGACATTGGGTGACAGGATCCTATCCACTCCCACTCCAAGGTGGGGTGAGCCCCATCCCCTGAAGCAGTTACACCCATGGATGCTGCAGGACCAGTGGGCAAGGAAGATCCGGGGTGGGTCCCAGATGTGCTGGGGCCCAGTGCCATAGCCAGATGAGGTGGAACAGGTGGATCTGCTTGGATTGTCCTTCTCAGACGAGCTAGGCTGTTGACAGTTTACAACATATGTTGGTTAGTTATGAATAATACAATGCCAGGATTAGTTATAACAGCATGCATGGGTGTTCCAATAGACACCATAACACAATGTTCAATCAGTTGCATGGCAAACAGAACACATGCAGATATGGAGCCACAGTGGATATTACAGCATCATGCAGGTTGCATTGATAGCAGCAGGCCACCAATGATTTCATTTCAACAGGGAACAGCAATAAACTGACACTGAAATATTGGTATAACAATGGGGAACATGTCCCAACAGTAGGTTTGTTAAAAACATACCATTTATTTTTTGGTTGTATTATTGTTTCAGATAGTGTGGGGGTGAGACAGAGAAATGAACAACTATTTGTTATTACATTGCCCACAACTGCTCTGTACATTATAGTCTACTGAGTACTCTCCAGATATGACCTGAAATTACAGCTACCTATAGGCTTGTGGTGTGGGTGTTGTACACAGTTATCAGTTCAAACTTCGTACACCTAATATACAGCTGTACTTACCTGCCGGATCTGTGGAAAAAATTGGGTTAACAGTACCTAACTGTTTCTACACAGTAACAGGGTTTGCTTTGATATGTGCAATCATACTGCGTGTGTGCTAATGTCAAAGTCCACCTTCATTTTTGTACAGCACCATGGGTGCTGGGGACAGTGACCAATAGCTGTGATGGCTTGACACATGAGGGACATTTTTTGGGGAAAACTAAGTGGTCTATGTACTTCTCTTGCTGTCATCTGCAGCCTTGGGGCTGGCCACTGTGTGTTCTACACAGTGTATAAGAGACACATCCTATGGTTAATATCCAGCCTGCCTTACCTGCCGAAGCTGTGGGAAAATGTGTGTTTACACTACCTAACTGTTTGTAACAATACTCACATATTCTTGTGTGGAAATATACAAACAGCTTAATACCACTCCCGGGATTCAAACCCTGCCAGTTTGTTCAAAAAGTAGTCACAATGCTGATGTTTATCAAAACAAGCTATTAAGGAACTGCTATTTCTTGTGTGAGTGTTTTCTACCTATTAGTCTGTGATTTGGCCAATCTGACCTTGTACTTCTGACATTCCTCCATGGCAGACAGTTGTTCTACTGTGTACTCACAGTTTTAGATATTACATTACAAGGAACAAGGGTTAGCAAGCATTTTTAATATTCAGCTATCAGATCATAGTGCAGGGGAACTTTGTTATGCTTAATCTGTTGTACAAGACTTGACTATTTGCCACATGAACCTCAGATACTTAATGCTATCAGAGCCATATTTGCTGTGCAAAAGCTATACACATTTCCAATTCCTACTAACACATTGCAAATAAAACACAACAGTCCAGAATTGTATAGTGTTATTGACAGGTTATCACTGTTTTATGTATATCACTAGCATTGTCTGTGGTCATTTCAGTTTTATTTGGTTCAAACAATACACAGATTACAGCACTGACAGATGATATTCTACTACTTTTGATTATACTGCCAGCTAGATCAGTACTCATCAGCCTCATGGCACAGCCTTTGCAACCTGCATCTATGTGCCTCCATGTATGAAGCCTTCTCAGCTGTAGCTGTACAGGAGACAGAAAAATATTTATGACTACCTATCCATCACATACACAGCCTGGACTATCTTAAACAACAATTGATACTGATACTTACACACTACTGGGGCATTCTCTGCCCAAGCGTGTTGTTCCCACTGGTCCAGAAGGTCCCTCTTTCTCCGCTTGAGATCAGCATAGTGATGCCAAACCTGCTTACCAGTCCGAGGGATTCCAGTAGACAGTCCCAGGCCTCCATTTTATATTCTGAGCCCTGGTACTGGCCCTGCAACAATCTCAAATCATGGTTTTCAACAAGGGGTCCCACCATGACCCTGGACTCCAGAATGCCCCAGCGCTGTGCACGAAAACGAACACCTTCTCCTACTCCAGCCATGATGCCTGCAGTGATGAGCTCCAACTTGTTATGGACTGTATTCCAGCCTACAGGGTTTAAATAGGGCCGATTTCCCGGGTCCCATACAGAACGCCGACAGCTCACAACGCCGACACCCATATGGCCGACGCCATATGGTGGACGTTCAGAATATCGACAATGGGGAAACGCTATCTCCCAATAGTGCGGAATGGAAAAATTTCCATTCTTGCACAGTAGTGTGATCTCAGAGTTGGTATATTAAAGGTACAGGGGGGGTGTCAATATTGTGAGTGTCGACCGTATGGTGTCGGCCATATGGGTGATGGTGTTTTGGGCTGTTGGTGTTCTGTAGGTGATCCGATTTCCCACACTTTGCCGTGATTGTTTTCTTTTGAAACTGCTGAGGTCAGCTAAGCTATGGCAAACCTGCTTAGCTAAAGTTGGCAGTGTTTAAAGGGGCGGGTTCAGCACTGCTTATCACTGGGCAAATCCACTTAGCTGGGCTATTCTTTTCTTTAGTATTCATATGTACACAGTGCTTACACCCGGTCAACATAGCTGTGGAATGCTTAGCTTTGCTTATGTTTTATTGTATTGGTCTACCACCTGTATGAGATTGATTCATCATTCATTACATAATATAGATTTATTTACCTTCCCTGACATCCCCCAATATGCTGTGATTAATTTATTCTTGTGTGACTATACTGTATGTGGCACTTGTGTTTATATGGGGGTTTCACTACTTTATTACATTGACACCTGACATCTGGGCCTAATACACTACTCTGGTTGAGAAAAATAAGTTACTTCCTACAGAAATATACAAATAAATTACAATTGTAATGTTTACACATACAGAATGGAAATGGCTTTGGTGAGGCTTAAACCATGAATGACTACAGACAATGTGTATGCTCTAACCACTACACTATTATACTTATGCTTATACTGGATGTCTATTGCTTTTTAACTTATCCAGCCATTTTAGCTGGGCTAAGCATAGCTAAACAACAGACACACCCGTGCAGCTATGCTTAAACTTTATTGCATATCCCAAAAAATTTTTTTATTTGTTGTGTTTTTTAATGTGTACCCTTCAGAATATTCATGCTAATGCTGAACCTGTTATTGGAGCAACTTTCTGGCTTTGTAGGGACGATTGTCCCTTATGGCTTTGTCCAGACTCCTTACTCTAACGGGTTAGGAAGTGTGCACTATGTGCTTATGCTAAACCTGTTATTCTATCAACTTTCTGGATTTGTAGGGATGATTGTCCCTTATGGCTGAGTCCACATTTCGTACCCTGACGGGTTGGGGGTGTTATGAGCATTCTCGATCATTTTAAATTGCCGTATGGCAATTCTAGTGTGCAAGGGGCATGTGTATTGTGCAAGCAATGCTCTCAGATGCACCCCTTGCACTCGTACAATGACCCATGTCCATTTTACAGGACGGCAGCGCGCCTTCATACATATGCATGGTGCGCTGCCGTGCTGAACAGCCACGGTCGCTTCTGTGCAGGAATAAGTTATTCCTGCATGGATGTTTGCTGAATCCAGGGGGATATTGCTTTCATAAGTGATGTCAGTAGTGTATGCAAACAAATGATATTGTTACTAATGTAAAGTAAAAAAAGGTGATCTCAGGGAAGTAGCACACAGTATTTTGCTAATGGTAAAAGACATTGATTTCATAACTGCTGTCAAAAATTAATATGACTGAAAGTAAAAAATGATTATGGAAAGCAACATGCATCAATTTGCTTTGATAAAAAAAATCCATTGCAATGCTTTCAGAAGTGTTATCAGAAGCATTAGGAAGTAACTAGAACTAATTTTATCCACAACATTCTTGCTTTGCAGTCTATGCTTGTGTGAAGCCAGCATCTAGTATATTGAAATAATTGTGGGAAAGCAACAACAGCATGCAGTCTGACATCTACAACTCTAACTCCCCACACAACTCAGCATGACTCTATTGTAAACACAGCTACACTAAGGATTTATATGATCAAACTGTTTAAGCCTTAAGGAAACTTGACCAAACTGTTGAAGCCTTTAAGGCAACATGGCCAAACTGTATGACTCAGCATTGTCCTGATTATTGGAAACTCAGTAGTCATATATACATATAGACATCACACTTACAAAGCTGAGCAAAGACAGGGTGATTAGCTGACTCACTGGTGCAATGATCCATAATGTCACAAGGGCCCTCAGGTCCCTTCTCTCTAAGTACACGTATGACTGCCTCATTGCTCATATGGCTGGGACTGACTTGATATGTACTCCCTTGGATCTTATGAAGAAGGTCATAATAGAACTTTTAGAATATGCATATGAAGTAGGTGAAAAACTGTTATTGAGCAGTATCCTACCATCACCAGAAGTCTAAATCTCAAAATGCAGTCACTCGAGGCACTCCCTAAAATGGAGAACATCGATATCTGTGCAGTGACTGAGACCTGGTTCAAGGCTCTAGAGAGCACCCCTGCATTATCAGGCTATAACTCATACCACACTTTCTGGCCATCTAACCTGGACCAGAACACCAAAGGTGGAGGTGTGTCCATATTCATTAAGGATATCCACAACTCCAGGCTAGTTGCGCATCATAATGCATCCGAGGTTATCCAAGTGCAACTAACTCTGGGTGAAACTGCAATCCAAATTGTAGCTTGCTACAGATCCCCCACCATACCCCAGGATTCCCACTCCTCTTTTCTTGATATACTGGAAAATATTAGGGTTCAACCAAACACCCTAATAATGGGCGATTTTAACTACCCCACCATTAACTGGGAAAACTACTCATGTACCAACTCCTTCGCTCAAAGCTTTCTGGAATTCATAAATTCCAATGCCCTGGATCAACTTATCCACACCCCACCAGGGGAAACAATATCCTAGACCTAGTCATTACCAACATGAGTGACCGATGTCCCACACCTGAAGTCAACTCCTCGTTGGTGAGATCCGACCATAAGCTAATCACCCTAGATATCCGAATCCCGCACCCACCCACCATTAAGGAAACCACTGTAAAAAAATTATCCAAAGCCAACTTCATGCTTCTTAAGACAGAAGTGGTGAACTTCATGACACCCATGCAGATGGACAATATAGTTATGACTGCTGAATCCTACACAAATGCACTCTGTAAGCACTTACACAAGTGCATGGATCGTGCTATCCCAAACAGAAACAAGATGCTATCCTTCAAAAAAGGAAGCCAATTTGGTGGTCCCCTGCCATAAATAAACTCTACAACAGAAGGAAGAAACTGTTACAAAAGAAAGTAAAATCCCATGAGTGGAGGAGCTCCCTGGTCAGCCTCAGTAAGAAGCTGAGATCTCTTATAAGATCATCCAAAGCTAGCTACAAAAACAAAATCATCACTGATTCTAAGGGCAACCACAAAGCATTCTATAGCTATGTCAAGAATCTCAATGGCAACACCCAGATCTGCTCTGAGTTACAGCACAACGACACGAAAATTACAAAACCAACTGGAATTGCCAACATCTTGGCAGATAGGTTTGGTGCTAACTTTACCCCCTCTCACCCCCTAAAGGGCCCATATCTATACGGGAAGAATGCAGAGTCCCTGTAATCACATCTATGCAGGTAAAAGCTGCACTCTCTAAAACCAAAAACACAGCATCCATGGGACCGGACAACATCCCAGGCTGTATTTTACACTTCAGAACGAACTGGCTCCCCACCTAAGCACCATGTTCAGTCATAGTCTCACGTTAGGCTTTGTGCCCACTGAATGGCACACAGCAATAGTTATCCCACTCCACAAAGGGGGAGCCACCACTGATCCTGGGAACTATCACCCTATTAGCCTGATGAGCCTGGTCTGCAAGGCCATGGAACGCATCATCATGGAACTCATAAACAAAGACATTGGTAACCTCGAAACTCTGTACCCCCACCCAGTTTGGGCTTGTGAAAGGCAGATCATGCCTTCTGAACCTGATTGACTTCTTTGAGGCAGTCACCAAAGCAATAGACAAGGGTAAGGTAGTTCACACCCTATCTTGACCTTGCTAAGGTTTTCAACACCATCCCCCATTCTATAATAATAGCTAAACTAGGTATAAATCCCTACATCACAAGATGGGTTGCCAACTGGCTCACTGGCAGAACCCACACTGTAAAAGTTGCAGACTCCAAATCTGATTTCAAACCAATGACAAGTGGAGTACCACAGGGTTCAGTCCTGGGACCTCTCCTGTTTGGTATCTACTTCTCTGAAGTACAGGCTAACACAGAAGGCCTCTGGCTAATGAAGTTCACAGATGATTGCAAACTAGAAGCCATAGTCGAGTCCCCAAATGATGTGGACATCCTACAGAAGGGCCTCACTGAGACAGATGCCTGGTGTCAGAGGCATGGCCTCAAGCTCAATGCCAAAAAGTGCATTGTCATCCCCTTTGGTAAAAACTCTGTACCCATGAACTACCACATAAAAGGCAGTCTACTTAACGCCAGATGTGTGATAAGAGACCTTGGGACCCAGGTGAACAGTAGTCTCTCCTTTGATAATCACATCGCCACAGTAGTCAGGAAATCCTTTTATGTGGCACACCTCATCACAAAAAGGTTCTCATCCAGGAAAAAAGAGGTCATTGTTTCCCTCTGCTCAGCACACATTAGACCCGTTATAGAGTACAATGTCCCTTTTGGAATGTACCCCACAGGATATCTGCAGCAGCTGGAAAGGCCACAGAAGTACCTCACAAAGAGGATTACTGGCCTCAAATAGATGCCCTACACTAACCGTCTCAAAAAAACTCCAGCTTTACTCTGTAGCATATTGCATACTCTGAGAAGGTCTCTATATAATGCTATGTTAAACCCAGAGATGTTGGACATGCTACATCTAAAGAAATCCCAATCCCTCCAAGCTACACGCTCTAGGCACCTAAACCATGTCACCACAATAAACAGGACATGACGGAGGGATTGATTCCTGTCCCAGAGACTTCCTATACTCTGGAACAAGCTACCTATCTATGTCAAGCAAAGTTCCTCATTAGCACTCTTCAAGAAAAATCTTGATGAGTGGATGGGAAATAGGAAATACACCCAGGGGATCACTTCTGTGGCTCTGCTCGACAGGGGCACAGGAAATTAACTTTCTTGGGTGGCATAAGCCAGGGAACCTTGTTGGCTAGGCTTACTTAGGCCCTTGGGCCAGTAGCCTAGTACCTACCTATGAACCAAGAATGATGCGTCAGTACAAATACAAGATACTTTACTTTAACTTCTGGCTTGCTGGTGTCAAGCACATCCAATATATATCAGCCTGGGACGAGATGCTTGACATCCCTGGATGCTTTGATAAGAATGTTTTGCTTCTTTCACATCATAGCTTCAGTACATTGGCCAAGAAATTCCTACAGTGCCTTTTTTAGGAAAAGTCTGACTCCTCAAATTAGCTATGTAGCCAAGTATGAACTGACTTTTACTAAAGTACTAGCGGGCAAGGCTAGCAGCCTAAACAAAAAGTTGCACATACTACAAGCATTCTTGACTTTTGAGAATGTAGACTTGTTTGTAGTAACAGGAATGGTTTCAAAATAATGAAATTACCCCTCATGCTACAGTGACATATTATCTGCCACACCCTCAAACCTAGTTTTGAGGTGGTTGGTGTGCATTTGATGGAGATGTATCAGTGTTCCTAAGAAGCCATTTCACCTCCAGACTCTTAACAGAGGAAAATGACCTTGAATTTCTCACATCCTCCTCTCCATAAATAAAAACAAGTACCATTTCTTAGCCAACTACTGTACCCCATCCATGATGCTGACTAATCACTATGCTTACCTTAACAAATTGGTATCACTCATGACTGATCCAATAGTATCCTCTTGGGTGATTTCAACTACTCTTAAACTAACTGGGGAAACTAACTCCTTCATGAATAAACAAACAAAAATGTTTGTGGACCATGTTAAAGCCAACTCCTTGGATCCAATGACAGGGAAATAGAGTGTTGGACCCAGTTCTTACCAATATAGCCATGCTCTGCACAGCACCCTTGGTTGTGAATTCACTGATCAAATCTTAACACAAATCTGTAATTTTTACATTAATAGTAAACTCTTAAACATGTAGGAGCCTTACCATCTTCAGGGACTATTCTAGAGATAATGTACTTTATTTAGCTGATGACATCAAACACCCTCCCCACCTCAATGACCCCATGTCATACACTACCACCTTCAACAATAAATTCTACACACATCTACATGCCTGTATTGAGACCTTTGTCCCCATAAGGCATAAACACAATAACAAATTGAGGAACAAACCTAACTGGTAGAATGCCTGTATTAACAAACTGCATAATACTCAAAGAAACTTCTAGCCCATAAAGGTAAGCTAAACTGTCTAGCAGTCAAGAATGAATAAAGAGCTTAGAAACATAATCAGATCTTTCAAGGGTAGGTATGACTTAAGAATTGCTTCTCATGTCAAGGGCAACCATAAGACCTTTTTTAGCTATGCTAGGAACCTTACAAGCAACACCCATAATTGAACTGAATTGGTCTTAAATAACACTGCATACTCAACCCCAGAAGAAATTGGCAATATATTAGTAGATAAATTCAGCTCAGACTTCACCTCCTTTCTCCCTTCATTTATCCACTAGACATGGGCATGTCTGTGCCTCTCTCAGGATTAAGGTCAGTAATACCAGCTCCACGAGACCTGAAAGTGTGCTAGGCTATCTCCTGGCTAGTGCAAAAATATCATCTGGCTGACCCAGTATTAAATCTGTTCAATCTCAGCCTCTTCATTGGATTTGTGCCAGAAGTATGAAGAACTGCAGTAGTCACCCCTCTTCAGAGGGGGATCTTATGATTGATCCAGGCAATTATAGACCCATACCCTTCACCAGCCCTTTCTGTAAGACGATATAATGTTTCATTATGAAACTTATTAGCAAGAACATATGAAATCTCAAAAACCTGGACACTCATCAACTTGGGTTTGTCAGTGGCAGATCCTTCCTCTTAAACTTGGTCAGCTTTATTGATTATGTCACTCTGGCATTAGAGTCATGTAAATTGATCCACACTGCATACCTAGACTTTGCCAAGGACTTTGAAACATTGATCATCCTAGCATCATTAACAAGTCAATTCAACTAAAAGTTAACTATAATGTTACCCTTGGGGTAGAAAAGTGGCTAATGGGTAGAATGCAGTATGTTAGTGTTGGAGGCACACTCTCATCTAAAAGAATAGCTACCAATAGTGTCCCCTAGGATTTGTCCTGGGATCTCTCCTTTTTGCCATATACTTTTCTGATGTCAAGGCCAGAACTAAGAGCCTGTGGCTAGCTACCAAATTTGCCAATGACTGCAAGCTAGGAGCAGTCACAAGCACACTGACTGACATGCAGATAATTCAAGAGGGATTAACATGCACAAACAAGAGGTGCCTTGACCACAACTACAAATTAAAGATCACAAAATGCATCACTGTGTCTTTTGGCAAGCATAAATACATCTGCTTTTATTATATAAGAGACACTGCCACTAAAACTTTAAAATGCTAAAGCAGACTCCCCATGCACATAAAACAAAGTTCACCCCATCGATATTCAAGCGCAACTTGGATCTATCAATGGGAAACAAAAATATTTATCCCAGGACTGCCCCTGTAATAGTAATGGACAGATGCACCTCCTAAATGCTTTATCATATGCATGGGCCCCACAAGTTATCAACCATGAGATGGATGAGGCCAATCTCTAACCAAATTGGTTACGTTAATTTGAGCACAAAAAAGGGAAATTGGGTAGGCTTACAATGGTCCACAATGGCAGCTAGCCTAATACTTACCTTTGAACCTATGAAAAGTTGACTTAGTCATCAGAGTCTTGGGTACCTTTATAGACAATTATCTATCATTTGACGACCATTTGACTACCATTGTTAGGAAATTAACAAGGGTATATCACATTCTGTTTTTCTCCTCCTGCATCGGCCCAATAATTGAGTACAATGCTCCCTTTGCTATGTACATAACCAGGCATATGAGCCAAGTTGAGAAACACAGAGGTTTCTTACTAAAAACACTCATGGTCATGTCCTCTTTGAGTTGCACAGACTGGCTTAAAGCACTTTTGCTTTATTCAATCTTCTAGTGATAGTAGCACCATAAGAGGGCTATCTGCCTAGCCTACATGGCCTCTGCAGTTTGGTTCTACGCAAACTTTTACACACCTGTAATATTAATAATGTCCTTTGCACCTGCTCAAAAATATACATTTCAACAGTACTGTAAACAGGACTTTTTTGTATGATAGCAGGTAGATTGGCTAATGACTTCATTGTTGGGTACTGTGACTAGGCAACTTTTGGTCCCCTGGATCAACAGCCTAGTATTTACCTATGAAAATGTGAGCACACAGCATTTTTTCCATTGATAAAAAAGTGACGTTGTTTCAGGAGACAGCAAACAACTTAAACTTCCTTTACTTGCTTCAAATAAAAAGGATGACCACAAGAAAGGAATATATAGCATTTTGATATTGATAAAAAGTCAGTTACTTTGATTTCACAAGCACACCAAGCTGAAACATTCTTTGTTTGCTGTTTATGTTCTCAGGGAACTAATTTAATAACATTTTGCTCTTGAAAAAAATATATTTCCTTTGCAACAGCTGTCCAAACCATTATATAACCACTAAACTGAGTGTGTATACTTCTAAAAAATGATACTGGGGAAGTAATATAAAGCATTTTGTCTTTATAAAAATCATTTGCACTGTTTTCACAATCACTGTCAGAAATACTATCAGACAACTGAAACTAGTTTCATTTGCCTTAAGTGGTACTTATACAGAGATGAAATTGGGCCAGGGCATCAATGAAATTCACTACACTTTTCATTAACTCCCCTGGGATCTTAGCATCCAATTAAGCTGTTGCCATCTTAGGTGAGTGGAATCTCATTTTAAGAGTGCAGCAGTCCTTTAGAATTTCAGTCAGTATTAGTATTGGAATAGAAATCCAAGTACTTGCTAGGAGTACAGAACTTATAGCATTCTGCTCATTCTGCTCCTTTCAACATGAATAGTAAGTGCAACCTCCTAAATCACTAAATTTGCAATAAACCCTATGACCCAAAAAGATAACATGAATTCTTTATTCATATGGGGAAAATAAAATCAAAGCAGCTACTTTAAAATCTGCCAACAGCCTTACCTCTTGTCCTGCCACATAACTTATTGGTATAATATTCTAATAGTAAGAACACAAACAATCATTGGGCTTTCCCTCCTCACCTCAGTTACTAAGTAATAGTAATGTAAAGATCAGTCTGACTCAGAGTAAATGGAATAATGCATGATTCACTTTTTCCTGAGTTAGTACAATGACAAAGTTAATAATTCCTTATGCAAATGTTAGTTACTTTTGCTTGATAGTATGCTGGTCAGGGTCTACTTCACGTTGTCGTAAGCTGACAATATTGAGTCTGATATTGTCGGCATGACAATATTGAAAGTGAAGAACATCGTGCAAGTAAATGGAAATCTCCGTAAGGAGAGATTTCCGTTTACCTCAATGTAGTGCAGTCTCGGAGTTGGTATATTTAATTAGGGGGGTGTGGGAGGTGCAGGGGGGGTTTGCCCCCTGCCTACTCCATTTAGTTTTTTTTTAATTTGTTTTTTTTTTACGTTATTCGATGTTTTACTTAATCGATCAATAAAGTTTGACCTTTATTGATTAGATTAAGTAAACTTTCGATAACGTGCTATAGACACGCTGATCATGGAGGTAGAAAGAATATGTAGTCAGACAGCAGTAAGATTATCTCTGATACTATGCATACAGCCTACCTGGACTTAACCAAGGCATTTGACACTATCCTCCAATCAGGCATCATTGACAAACTCACCCAACTAGGTATCAACCCTTATATCATTAGATGGGTTGCTAACTGGCTCACTTGTCACTCATTCATCTCTGTTACAAATAATAAGATGGCTTGTGGTTTCATTTAGATGCTTTAATACATAGAAACACATCAGGATGGATAGCAGAATTTCTAAATACGAACAAACTAGTTAACAGACAGACCTTACATACATACATGTTCACATCTCAACAGCTAACTACTGAAGACCAGTCAGGCTCACATGTGCTCAGTATTTATACTCTAGTGCAAGCCCTTGAATAACTTCATAAAGGTATATGCACATATATTGATCTACATCCTCCTTCTTAAAAAGATTGCCCTTTATGCAAAACAATAACAGAGCTAGGCATTCATTACTATGTACATCAGAAACAAAACACAATGTTCATCTCCAAGTTGCTTCATATCTATTACAAGGTTTAGAGGTTCAACTATATCTTGTAACATAACAGATGGGAGTAGATTTAGCAACAGAGACTGTCTGCGGTGCAGAACTCATATCAGGAACTTCATGGGAACAGGAATGTCCTCTGGAAATTCCTCTGGAATGGGAACTCTGGACAACTCACTCTGAGATAAAGAGTCTGTCTCACAGGCTGTCTGCTGTGGTATAGGCTCAGACACCGGTCTCAAATGTTTCAGATTCTGCCTAAAAATTCCTTCTTCTGTTTTCACAATGTTTGATCTCGGCTCTGGACTAATATTCTTCATGACACCAATCCGATCATAACCTTTGGATGTTTGCATCCTTACCACTTTTCCCTCTCGTAATGGATTGGGCGGTTTGCTGGTCTTATTGTAGCAGGACTTCTGGGAAAGGTGCTTTTTCAACAGATTGGCTTTTACTGATATGTTGTTCTTGACACATGGAACCAATAATTGACTACTGGTAATGTGATTCTGGTTTGTCTCAAAAGAAGTCTCTGAGCAGGTGAACCAAGATGTTTATCATAAGGAACATTTTTGAGATTCAAGAGATTCAAGAAAACATCAGTATTATGTGATTTTGACTTCTCATGTAACTGTTTTGCACTTTGCACTGCACGTTCTGAAAAAAAACATTTGACTGTGGGTACTCTGGACTACTTGTGACATGAGTAAAGTCACATTCTTCAGCAAATCTTTTGAACTGTTGACTTGTAAACTGTGTGCCCTTGTCAGAAATAACTGTGTGGGATCGTACATGGTAGTCTGTGAATCTGGTTAAGATGAAGTGGTTCTTTCTGTTGATGAGGCTTTGTGCCATTACATACTGAACAAGAAGAAAGTGCTCTCTCAATGTTTTCTGACATAGAAGGCCAAAATACTATCTGTCTCACCCTTCTTTTTGTGTATTTGATTCCTGGGTGACCATGATGCAAGATAGGGATGTACTCTGGTTGCAAGGACTTAGGAACAATTACCTTCGGACCTTTCATAATGATACCTTTATCAGACAAAAATCTCATCTCTGTATGGAAAATAAGGTTGCACTTCTTGAGGTAAGCTAGATTACTTTGATGGCCATCCTTGATTGAGGAAGTGGTTGAGCCACTGTAAAACTGGATCTGTAGCTATGTGATCTCTCAGTTCATTGGGAGTGTGAAAGAAAAATTTCTCACTTCCATGACTTCAAAATCATCAATCAGATGAGACCCTTGATTTTCACTCTTTACAGTGGTATTTCTAGGCACTCTGGATAATGTACCAGCAAGATAAAGAAGTTTGCCTTTCTTGTAGACAAGATTGAAACTGTACTTTTGCAATCTCAGCATCATGCATTGCAGTCTGGCTGGAGCTGAATGCATTGGCTTTCTCTGAATAGTGACTAATGGTTGGTGGTCTGTTTTGATCTGGATAGGTCTACCATAAACATAATCATGGAACCTGGAACATGCAAACACAATTGCCAAAAGCGCTTTCGCAATCTTGGAGTACTACATCTCAGTTTGGGTAAGAGATCTCAATGCATAGGCAACAGATTGATCCTCTTGTAGAATGACTGCATTAAGACCAAATTTCAAAGCATCACAGAAAAGTGTAACTGGCTTGTGAACATTATAGTTTTTGGTGGACTAGCAATTCCCTGTTTCAGAACATCAGACGCTCTTTGGTGTTGCTGTAACCAACACCAGGATACATCTTTACGTGTCAGGTCTCTGAGTGGCGCTGATAATTGGCTCAAGTCTGGAATGAACTTGCCTAGGTAGTTCACTATGCCAAGAAAACATTGCAGGGCTTGAACATTGCCTGGAGCTTGCATCTCGAGAATGGCTGATTGGTTTGAAGGATCTGGCTGTAGGCCTGTACTAGCAAATAAATGACCAACATAAGGAACTTCTTGTAGTCTGAATTTGCATTTGTGTGGGTTGAGTTTAAGATTCAGTTGGCGTGCCCTTTCTAGAACTTTTCTGAGGTTTCTGTCATGTTCAGCTTCATCACAACCTCCTTCTAATATGTCATCTACTATAACACAAGGATACCCAGAAAAAAATTGCTCCACTGCATGCTGAAAGACTTCACTTGCAGAATTTATCCCAAATGGCATTCTCAAAAATCTGTACCTGCCAAACTGAGTACTGAAAGTAGTGAGGAAAGAGGATTTTTTGTTAAGCTGAATTTGCCAAAATGAGCTCTTTGCATCTAAGACAAAAAAAATATTGGCATTTGGCATTAAGACCGTGACTTCTTCAACTGTGCTCATTGGATGATGAGGTCTTTTTAGTGCTTTGTTCAGATTTTGTGGATCAATACATCTTCTGATGTCATCTGAGCTTTTCTTATGAGCTACTACCATGGAAAATACCCATTCTGTTGGAGTTTCCACTGGACAGATCACACCTTGTTACATCATTTTATCTAATTCGGCTTTGACTCTGTCCTGCATGACTATTGGCATGTTATGTGCTGGCCTGATAACAGGACTGACCTCTGGGTCTAACTTCATGGAGTACACAACTGGAAATTTGCATAGTTTGTCTTGGAAAGATCAGCATATGTAGAAAAAATGTGCTGGGCAAAATTAGAGTAGTGGTCTTTTAAGCTAACATGGTGAACTTCCTTATTAAATGAAAGCAGTCCCATTTTCAAACTGTCTCTGATCCCTAATAATGACTGGATGTGCCTCTTGACCACATAAAATAACAAGTCATAGCTTTTTCCAGCATTCCAGCAGTGTAACTTGAAAGCACTACTGAGCCTTCAGTTTGAATTTCTTCATCTCCATAAGCAACAAGCTTTGTACACCTTGCCAAATCAAGCCTTTCACCTTTACACTCTAGCAAATGTTTCTGCTGACATAACATTGCACTTGAAGCTTTTATCAACTTTGAGCTCTATGGGTTTGCCATTTATCCAAGCAGTACAAAATGCTTCATTCCTGGCCCTTAAATCTACTGCATTGACTGTTTCAAGAAGCACTGACACACCATCAACATAAGGAGTGGGCGGCAAGTCTTCTCCATAGCTTTCTAATTGATCAACTCATTTCTTTCCCTTTTAATAAAAGAATGTGGGCCTTTTGACTTACAAAATCTTTTGAAATGATTCCATTTATTACTTTTGTGGCATTAACCAAAAGTTGAACATTTTCCCCTTTTAGATTCATGACTACCACCATAATTATGACAGTTGGCAATGAAACTGGGTGAGGGCCAATGCTATGAATTTGCTGACTCACTCTTATGCTTCACTGAGACTGTGTGGACTCTGGAACTTGCTAGAAAGGTCTAGGGTTTACCAGTGAGTGCTGCAGGGGTTACAGCTGCCATTTGCTTGGGCCTGTTTCTTTTAATAATATGCTGTATACTATCAACATGAACTCACTGTGCCTTCTAGAGCTGCTCTCATTTGTAAGCATATGTGTATGCTTTTCTGTAAGCTTGTATATCTGACAAATCTCAATGACCTTATTCAGAGTTAAATCACTGTCATGAAGCAAAATCTTTCACACAGCATTATCGTTTATGCCACACACGTCTGTATTTTATCAACTCATCCCTTAACTCACCAAATGTGCACATTTTAGCCTTATCTCTCAGGTCAGTTATATATGCTGCAAAAGTTTCACTAGGCTTTTGATCCCTTGTGTGAAATAAGTGCCTTTCCATTGTAACATTTGTCTAGGGGTTACACATTTCTCTAAATTTACGTTTTAAGCACCCTGAGTCCTTCCTTGACTCAGCCGGTACAACAATATGATGGTTTCCCCCTCTCCACTATAGATAGCAGGTGCATACACAAATGAACACTCCCTTTCTATGGCTTCTGACCCAGCTAAATTAAGTAGAATAAATGCCTTTGCACTGTCATCTTTATCAGAAAATGCAGCCTGTATGAAAATGTCATACACTTGCTCAAACACTCTCCAGTTCTCAGCAATATTACTGTCAAACACAAGTGTACTGGGTTTTTGAAATCCGTCTGCCATGCCCACAAAGTATACACAAACACACTGAAAATATGGCCCTTGTAATTATGTATGAACAAACTGTTATGTGAGCTTCTAACAACATTCAAATGCACAATAAACTCTTTAAATACGTTACTTGCAAAATATGCCTTGCAATGGATGTACTTTGCGAAATATACTTTACTGTAACATTGCACAAAGATGCAAACACTTTATACACTTCTGATAACTCAGATATCTTTGCTTAATATGAAAATACATATGCTTTGTGGAAATGCGGTTGTTCCCCCTTATTTTATTCATTTTATGCAATTCAGACTTTATTTCAAACATTTTCCGTAGTAATTTGAATACTTTTATCAATATCGTACATATCTGTTTATGCGAATATTGTTTGGAATGCTCTGTATGCCCCATTTCATATTATACCAAAAGAAATAGTACTGAGCAAATTTTAATACCTGAAATTCATTTCTGACCTATTTTGTGAAGTTTTACCCCTTTGGTATGCTGTTTCTGACTTCAGGTCCTTTTAGATATGCCGGTTCTGACTTCATGTCCTTTAGACATGCCATTTCTGGCACCATGTCACTCGTTTGTCTTTATTACAAATAATAAGAAGGCTTGGGGTTTCATTTAGATGTTTTAATACATAGAAACATGTTAGGATGGATAGCAGCATCTCTAAATATGAACGAACTAGTTAACAGACAGACCTTACATGCATACATACATGTTCACATCTCAAAAGCTAACTACAAAATGGCAGTCAGGCTTGCATGTGCTCAGTATTTATACTCTTGTGCAAGCTCTTGGATAGCGTCTTAAAGGTATATACACATATATTGATCTACAACTGATAGAATCCATGTAGTCAAAATAGGGGAATCCACCTCCAGCAGCAGACCTGTAACCAGTGGTGTTCCACTAGGATCAGTCCTGGGACCTCTACTGTTTAGAATCTATTTCTCTGAAGTACAAGCAAAAACTAAAGGTCTGTGGCTGACAATGTTTGCTGATGACTGTAAACTGGGAACAGTCATAGAATCTCCAAATGATGTCAACATCCTACAAGAGGGTCTTACACAAACAAATGATTGGTGCCAAAGTCATGGCCTTAAACTCAATGCAAAAGATGTATTATCATCCCTTTTAGTAAGAGCGGTGTTCCTGCTAACTACCACATCAACAGCAATACCATAAGTACGCACTCAGTGGTGAGAGACCTGGGCACACAGGTTGACAGAAAACTTACCTTTGATCACCATGTCTCCACAGTGGTAAGAAGGGCATTCTTTATTGCTCATCTCATAAGTAAGGGCATTGCCTCCAGAAATAAAGAAGTTATAACCTCCCTGTACTCTTCCCTCAACAAGCCAATAACCGAGTACAATGGCCCTTTTGGTATGTACCTTTCCAAGCACCTGCAGCAATAGGAGAGACCACAAAGGCTCCTCACAAAGAAAATTCAAAGTCTTCAGCATCTGTCCTATGTGGATCATCTGAAATCACTATCACTTTCGTCTGTTTCATACAGACTACTCAGAGGCGATATCTGCCTTGCATATAAGGCAATCTCTGACCCTTCTTTATTGGAAATGCTGCATATCCACAAGTCAAATGGTATATGGGTTACTCACCCTAAAGACCTTAACCTGGTATGTGACATTAATAGAACCTGCTGGAGGGACAAACTTGTCTCCCAGAGGTTACCACACCTTTAGAACAGACTCCCACTTCATGTCAAACAGAACACCTCATTGGCCCTCTTCAAATGCAATCTGGACGATTGGATGGGTAACCATAAATTCTCCCTGGGGGCTCCACCTGTGTCCTTCTTGGACAGGGGCAATAGGTGCTGATCATGGAAAAAGGGTAAAACTTGGCTAGGCTTGTAAGGGCCCTAGGGTCATTAGCCTAGTAATGTCCTATGATCCTATGAAACTTCTAACTAGACACTAATCAAATGACCAAAAGATGAGTAAATTGAATAGAACGGCAAAAGATTTAGAACTGCGGTATAAGTTTGTTAATCACCATATTAGATCTAAACCCTAAAGTTTGCAAACTGGAGGCAGTTATCAAATATCATTCTGATGCTGAAATTGACCAAACAAATGTTTGATGTGGTAAAAAAATGTATTATCAGCACTGCGTATCATATATAACATTTCACTTTAAAGTGATCCAGTCATCACAGACTTGGGTACCTATGCTGGTAACAAACTCTTCTTTTGCTAATGTGATGTCATAGTTATAAAATTCTTCTACTTTGCAAAACCTAGCCTTCCCGATGTTTCCCAAAGGTTGAAAAAAGTTATAGTACTACATAATTCCTCCTTTTTTAGGCCCATTATTGAATATAGTGCCCCCTTTGTCATGTGCCTCACATCATTGAATATTATGCCCACTTTAGCATGTGCCCCACTAAGCACTTAAACTAGTTAAAGAGACTTCCATATATTGCTACCAAAGAAATCTCAGGTCTTAGTACCCTTAGCTACTCTGATAGACTAAAAGCTCTACCTCTTTACTCAGTGTTGTAGCACCTCTTTAGTCATGATTTCTACTTAATCTTTAATGCTACAAGTGAATCCACACTCTTTGAGCTCCTTCAGAACTAGGGATAAAGCAAACACCTGCTCTAGAGACTTAAATCTGTGCTGCCACATTAATGATGCCTGTCAGCATGACAGGTATGTAAACCAATATATTCCCCTTGGCTGGAATAATCTCGCCTAACATATCAGAGTACTTCCCTGACAACATTGCACCTTGGCTCACTAAAAAAAACAGGCAAAATATCCTTCTATGTAATAAAATCTGGGCCAAATGGAGATCCTCCAAAAACCCATCAGACTACCTTTACTTTAAACAGCTAAGAAATGCCACCAAAAAAGAAATTCTGCTTGACAAAAAAAAAACTATTACCTTCACCTCCAACAAACCCACCAGCAAAAACCACAAAAGTTCTGGTCAGGCATTAACAAACTACTTCAGCCGGGGCACTCTAAAACTCCTGCCCCATCAGGTATCTCCCATAATAACCCTAAGCAAATTGCTGATGCCTTTAACAACTACTTCATTGAAACCATTCAGACTCTAGCTAAAACATTACCACCTGTTAGCACTAACCCTTTAATTGCCACAAACAGCCCAGTTCCCTCTTTTCATATACAACCCATACCTACATACCTTGTCTGCACCCTCCTTCAAAAACTCAAACCATGCACCCCTTCAGCTGACTGTCTACCAGCTAAATACCTGCAAATAGCAGCTAAAGCCATTGCCTATCCCATTTCCACCCTTATAAATAGAACAATTACAGAAAGCACAATCCCTTCCATCTGGAAAGTCTCTCATATCATCCCTCTACATAAAGGTGGTACTTGTACTGAGATATCTTTCGACCAATTGTCTTACTCTCTCCAATAGCTAAAATAATGGAAAAATGCATCCACCAACAACTACTTGACCACCTTCTTCATAATAACTTACTTGCTAACTGTCAGCATGGTTTCAGGCCATTTCATAGTACCAAGTTAACACACAAAAACTACGTTTATTCAAACCAAAAACAAAACAAAAAAGAAAAGGTAAGCGCTTTCACAACTGCTGTTGCTTCATCAGACACTACTATAAAATAACAAGCAGCTTAAATAGGTGCATTCAATGCCAAAATTCCACAAGCCACCTGTATACAATATGCAGATGATTCTACTTTAATATGTTCAGCTAAGTCCCTAACCTCTCTCCAGACCCTCACCCAAGCAGTATTTAATATTGTTGAAAACTGGTTCATGCAACATAGCTTCCTTGTTAACCCAAAAAAAAAAACAAAATTATTGCTTTTTGCTCCTACCCAAAAGTCACCACAATTTCACTTCACAGTAACCTCCAACAATGGAACTAGCATAGCTCCAGACACTACAACCCGACTCCTAGGAATTACAGTAGACCATAACCTTAGCTATGATGATCATATTAATACTATTATAAAATCTGTCAACAGAAAACTAGGCTCCCTTTATAGAATCAAACCCTTCCTTACACCGGAAACTAGAACTACTCTTGCCCAGACCCTCCTTATCTCTACCCTGTTCTATGCTTCTGCCATTTATACCAATCTATCTAAAAGCAACCTTAGCAAACTTGCAACCAGCTCATAGCAGGCCTTAGGCATAGGCCAACTAGGCGGCCGCCTAGGACGCTGCTCTAGCAGGGGCACTTTTCCAGTATTTATTTGGTGTAGGTAGACCAGGATGGGGGCACCGGGTGGTGTACTGGGGGGCGCCATAGAGCCCTTTTGCCTAGGGCACCAGTTGATCTAAGACTATAACAACATTGCCATATTTGCCACTGGTACCCCTTTCAGAACCCACCACTGTCACAACCTCAAACAACTAGGATGGTTAGAACTGCAGAACCACTTACCTTATCAACAATACACCATCACCCAAAAGATCCTTTACCACCCCAAGAATACCCCAATCCTCACTAATCTGATTACCCCATATAAAAATCTGCCAACACTACATTCAGCTAATAAGCTTCTAGTTTCCACTATTAAATCAAACAACCAGGCAGGGGACTCACTATTCACTAACACAGTGGGAAAAACCTGGAACCTGCTTCCAAGGGAACTCACAACTCTTTCTTCCACACTGCTCTTCAAAAAATATCTTAATTTCTCCCCGGGCCTCCGCTGAAAACAGGATCTGTGGAACCTAGTCGGACTTTCCCGGTCAACAAATGTTAAATAAATAAATAAATAAAAAATAAATAAAGAATACCTTAATACACACTGGCTATGCCCCTGCTCTAACCCCGACTAATATCTCTATCCCTATCGTACTCTCCCTAGACTTCTCTGCTCTGTTGTTCTATTACATTTACCTGGGTTAACCAGTAACCTAACCTCTAACTAGTATTTAACAAGATTTCCTTCTTAGTACTATATAAGAGTATTCTTACTCTAAATATGCTATCCTCCACTGTACTAGATATAAATTATAATGTCTGTAGATCTGTAAACAAGGCAAAAAAATGTTTTAACTTTATATTCTGTTTATTTGCATGTAATATATCATATGTCACTGCCTATGCTTGGAGCTTTTCTCTCCGGGCCTCTACTGAAAATGGACATATATCCAGTTAGACTAGCCCGGTCAACAAATGTAAAATAAATAAATAAAATAAATAAATAAATAAACATTCAAAAAAGTCCAGATGACTGGATGAGAGGCTCAAAATTTTCACCTGCACTAGATGGGGAAAATCTGCTTAAGCAGGGATACTATTAATCTCTTACCAGTATTGGATAATATGACTAAGCCTCTTGATGGTCTGTCCTCTTGTTGGTCTGTTTGCTCATAAGCTTAGTAAAAACCTATGAACTTATAAATAGGTAAAATTCTATTATACAGTGTTCCCCACATTGGGTGATAAAGGAGGACAATGTGCTAAGGACTTTGCCAGTCTGGGGAAACACTGTTAAATGAATTGTATTAATTGTGGCATAAAATGGCATCCAAATGCTAATAAAAGGAAAAAAAAACATAAGGGTGGGTGTAGTTTTTTGTAGGAGTCGTATGTTTTTGATGTGAGTGTAATCAAAATGGGATTTCTCAATCATGTTTAGTCAAGTCCTAATTTTGTCAAATAAAAGAAAATGTTTTGAGTAAAATCACAGAATACTGAGGGTACAGATGTTTCTCCTTACCCTCATGGTTGTATCTTCTGAGAGTTAATAAATTTAGAGATATGATACTGTGTTTTGCATTTTACTGGTAAAACTGACATGTCTATAGTTCAGATCTACTTTAGAACAGCGAACGATCAGATGATTGAACACTGTTAGTTCAAACACTACACGTCGAACCAGCAAAACAGCGAACGTCCGAAACCGTGAATTTTGTTACCCAGGGAAAGAAATCACGGGTAGTGCCATTTCCTCCACTGTAGTGCAATCTCGGAGTTGGTATATTTAAGTGGGGGGAGTGTGGGGGGCGAAGTCCCCAACTTTATTTAGTGTTTTTTTTTTTTTTTTTTTAGGAACAGCGATTTTTTTCCCTGGGGAAATATGTATATTTGAGATTTAGGGGTTAATATAACAGTGTTCGATCATCTGATTGTTCATTGTTATAATATAGATCCTATAGTCCATTTCTTTTGTTTATTATTCCCATTTTAATGTAACTTGATTGGATGAGTTGCTACCAGTTTTAATTTTGCCCTGTGCTTCCATATTAGAAATTGTATGTTTTGACTTTATGAAGTGTACGAGAAATTAAAATAGGAAGGCTTTAGCTGACAAAACAAGAGTCCATCCATCCATAACCCCCTTTTTCCTATTTTTGCATATGGGGTTGGAGTGTCCCATCAACACTGACCATCATCTTAAGCCATTGGCTGATGGCAACATAAGAGTTTGAACTCATAACCAAGATTAAGGAAGAGCAAACACAAGCAATACATTTGTCCCATATTGAAAAAAGCTAAAAATAAGGAGTAAGCAGAATAAAAACTAGAATGAACAGCAGATGCAAGGTGGTATCCAACGAGACGGAGCCCGAATAATGAAAAAATTCTTTACTCAATCCAATGATCAAAATGAAGTACAAATACACATAAAGTCACAGTTTAAAAATGATAAAACAACAAGTTAAGCACTTCCGTCAATACTCAGACTTCTTCAGAACAGTGAATTGCTGGCTGATAACTCCTTAAATACACACATAGTCAATTACTAAAATATTACCCCACATCATTTCCTTTCAATTAAGAAACATCACAGGAAGTGTAAGGTAGTAGTGAATACTCCCCCTATTTGCAAGTACACAAAAAGTCAGCTAACCAAATGTTGAATCAATAGTGTCACATGTAAAGAATGTTATAAGGCAAAAAATACCAATGACAATATAAATAAATCATAACATAAATAACTGTTTAAGTTTCAAAAGTGGTGCTATAGAAATTCTATCATTAAGACCTGGAGGGGAGTATGCATTCTGTCTGATCTGCCACTTTAACTCAATGTACTCCAAATATTCCTTAACAGGTCTGCCCTTTTGTCCCAAATCAACTTGTTCAAGAATAAAAAAACTAAAACTGTGATTACTTTGGTCATTAATATGCCTAAATAAAGCATTCTTCATATTTTTCTGCATGATATCATATAAATGTTGGTAGACTCTAAGTCTAAAAACATTTTTTGTTTTCCCCACATAATAACCTTGGCAGTTTTTACATACTTCAATATAAACAACCCCCTTAGTATAGCAAAACATTTTCTTTTTATTAGTAATGGATCCAAAATTCTTATATAAATAACATAAAAATAAATACAAATAACGATGTTCAACCTACAGCATAAATACTAATAATAGAATATTATAATATTATATTATTTTTCTTGGGTAGCTGTTCTAGTTATTTAGATGCTTAGGACAGTATGCATTAATTTCATTATATTTATTATATTGATTACATTAGTTATTTTACTTGAAAGCAGGCAAGATACAATGTATGCATAGGTAATTTTTGATTAGGAAGTGTCGCGCTTCTATTAGTATTTATGCTGTAGGTTGAACATCTTTATTTTTATTTTTATTTTTATGTTATTTTATATATTTTACATATTTATCTATTTTATACAGTTTAATAATCAAAATATTGGGCTTTTTTCTTTTAGTTTCAAAGCCTGCTATTATTACAGTCTCGGTGTATGAATTTTTTATTATGTTAATAGAGAATTGCAAATGCACCTTAGTTAGCTGTGATCTGTACCTTTAAGGAGCTAAAGGGAGAGCAAGGGCATGGTTAAGTGTTTCAATGCTGGTATTTAAACTCACTTGTAATCGTGTGAATGTTTTGTTTGTCTGAAGAAGTTAGTGCAAGGTACTAACGAAAAGCTTTTACAGTGGCTTAATAAAATTTGTTGTTTTTTCATGTTTTTTACGTTCTGGACTGGCCTGAGTCGAGTTCTTGGCTTTTGAATTAGTGGTGGTTATCGCTAGTTTGTTTTTCCGGTCTTGGTAGTATTGCATATGTTTTTTTATATTGATTGATGTTTCAAATTAATTGGCCTAGATCGACCATGCAATTTTATGCAACAGCTTTTAAATGAACTGGATACATTTAAGTGTTCTGATAAAGTTCCACTATTTACAAATTAAAGCCCTTAACATTCTGCATTAAAGAAATTCTTCACCAGTATTGTTTTGTCATTTACTTTTCCACATCGCAGCAAGGGTTATTGCTTCTTATCTGTGTGATAGACACACTTGTAGAAATTATTTTTTAAACCAATTTCTTTGTTTTGTGGTAGGTATTTTAAGCAAATCAAAGATATACAAATGATGGCCACTATGGCCCTGTCTTTTGCAAATTTGGTATTGATTAATGCGAGTCTGATTTTTAATATACTAATCATATGTTCAAGCTTGTGTTATTTTGTAGGTGTAATACAGATAATTTAGTTCTTTTTAGTGGGATCACAAGAGTATTTGGATGAGTTCATTTTGCAGCAGTACAGATGACCTTTTAAAATTTAGTGACAGGAAGTTGGTAGGGCGGCCACAGTGGTGCAGAGGTTAGCGTTGTCACCTCACAGCAAGAGGTTCTCCAGCTCAATTCTCAGCTGAGGTTCCTTCTGTGTGGAGTCTGCATGTCCTCCCTGTGGTCGCGTGGGTTTCTTCAGGGTGCTGCGGTTTTCTCCCACATCCCAAAGACATGCTGTAGGTGGAGTGGACACTCTAAACTGGCCCTAGGTGTGACTGCATGCATGTGTGTGCCTTCTGCGGAAGGTTGGGTGCCAGGCTGACAACTTGACACTGTAAAACTCTACTGTCAATCATGAGCGGAAAAGTGATCAACTGTGGTGAGCCCTAACCTGGAAAAGCCAAAAGAAGAAGTGACAGGAAGTTGGTAGCTACTGTAAATTTTCTTAATATAAGGATGCCATAGAATACTGCTAATGATGCTTTGTCTATTCCATTTTGTTCATGAATACTTGCTTTCAGTGACTGTCACCCTGTGCATATTATGAAAAATGCTTTGAAAGGTCAATTTGCTCATTTTTCTAAATTAAAATCAGATTTGATAGCTTGCAAAAACTGAAATTTTAAAGACATTATTTATGGAGAGAGGTTACTCATAAGTGTTTGCTCAGATTGTGACGGATGAAGTAAAAATACACAGGTGCAATGTTTATATGTCCATTTTGAGAAGGACATAAAATAGACAACACCATACAAATATTAATGAACATAAAGATTTGACCCAGTTATTTTGATTGACTGCTTCTATAAGTAGTAATAGTGTAGACAGCCATCGTCCAAAACAATTGGAAAACAATTTTTGGCATAAAGAGTCATTTAAAGTGGTAGGCAAAGCTCCCCATTTTATTTTAAAGACAATTCTCATTTAAAAGCTCTGCTAGAGTGACATGGTACAAATGAGATGGTGGAGGATAGCTTAAAAGGTAATTTCAAAGTGGGAGTTGCTCATATTGTAGATTTATTTACACAGGTAGTAATCAGGTTTTCACATTATACAGGACTTTGCATAGATGATCACTTTAATTATAATCCCACAAGTTTACATTGCTAAATATGTATCTTGAGAAGACTTCTATATATGAAATAACACATAAGAATGTCAGTAATCTTTGTACTAGTAGGGTATAAATGTTGCAGTTTTTTGTGATGGCGTGTATTGCATAGGACACATGAATGGGAATTAAAATACAAAAACAGAATTATACAAATACAAAACTGGAATGGCAAATGGAAACTTGGGGAAGACTGTGTATCAGACTTTAATGTGAACCTGAATACTAAAGTGCTTATTGTAAATTGAGCCCATTATTTTAAATTATATTATGTAAGTGTAAAAACATTATTGTTAGTATTTTTTATTCCAGCACTTTTTATTTTTTGTAATTTTTGTGTCACATTATACTTTAGAAGGCATTTAAAAATGTTTCAGGAGGTATTACTATTTTGATGAAGTTTATGATAATAAGGGGATAAAAATGCTAAATCTTGAATAAAATGTTTAGTTCTGATCTTTCTTTTTTTTTTTTTTGCAGTGATATCTCTGTGAGTTTTTCTTAGTTTTATTTTAGGTTAAATAAATGGGTGGTCGGGAGCATCAAACAGGACAATGGGTCACAACATAACAGCTACATGTTGATAAATGCTGCTGTCCCCACTGCATAGATTAGACCCCCTAAACAACATTCTTCAGCATTATACTGGGAAATACAAGGCAGCTGCTGCTATAGGACAATTAATAATGTTGACATATTGGCATGTAGTCCCTGCCACACCTCCTGAGGCCTTTCTGAAAAAATCCAAGATGTAATGCAGGCAGTAAGGCAAGAATAAGTCGAGCCTGGTGATGAGTGTGTGTGTGTGTGTGTGTGTGTGTGTGTGTGTGTGTGTGTGTGTGTGTGTGTGTGTGTGTGTGTGTGTGAAGCTACAATCCCACAAATAAAACAAAACATAAACTTTAGTTTATGATCTGTCTGCAGCCTGTCTGCTTTTTATCCACCCCAAAAAAGGTTACAGCTTTGACTTTCATGGTTATTTATAGCTTTTTCACTGTGACTGCATAGTAAATCACTTACACTTTAGTCTTATAGGATGACAAATACTTGTTTGATATAGTTGTGCATATCCACTGAAAAACAACAATTGCATCCTTTTTATACACTTAGAAAAAAAATCACAAGTCTTTTACATTTTCATGCTACTATATAGGTTCAACAACATATGTTCGTCTCGCATCTTTCTTGCAGTTTTACTAAAAAAAAAACATAAACAAAAAAGTATGCAAGCAACTGGGATTAACGTCTCATTAGTAAAATGAAATAAAAACACTGTTGTAATACAAAAACAAATACTAATGAGCCAAAAAAAAAGGCTTGTATGCAATCTTCACAATGACCAGTCACAATACAAGGTTATATATGAATTTCTTTAATATCCTCTTCACTGTCTTCTGATGCATGTACATCCAGTTTTCAGAAAATTCTGTGCACACCAGTGTTACAAAGTGCATAGTGTATCTATGAATCCCACTGTGACTGTGCACTATGTGGCCAGTTCCTGCAACTCTCTCCAAAGAACCAAGCATCATGAGCAAATTAAAACACTGTTAATGGGAGCTATCAAAGAAAGCAAATTGACATTATGAGCTACATTAGAAAATCATCTAAATAAATAAATCCTGTGAACAGGGAAGGAGACACAAGTAACTCTATAATTCTAAAGGCGAAACAAAGTAAATGAGAAGAAAAAAAGTTAAAGGAATAAAATAACAAAGGAATACAAGCTGGAGATATTATTTGTGCCAGTCACAGCCATAGAGACAGAAGACTGCTTATCCATCACTTTACATTCCCACTGTTCTATTGTGATGTTGTGTCTAGTGTGGGGGCAGATGGTGTTCTTTCATAACCTGGCAGTCTGGCATGGCCACACCCTTCCTCTTCCTTTTCCAGGTGCACTTCAGGAATCTCTGCAATAGCAAGTGGAAGAGGAATGCAAAGATCTCGAAAGGTTGTAGAGGATCAGGGATGCTTTCCTAACTGGGGATGCATGTTATGTGGCTAAATAAGACAGAAGCTAAACTTTAAAGGTGATTTGAGACTTTGTAGGCAACCACTATAGGTTCTGCAGAACCAGAGTAATGTGTTGGTATCATAAAGTACCATCAAGTAATCAATATATGATGTTTGGTGTAGGAATCTTTGCCTTATAATGCATATATGCTGAGATAGCACTATAGGACAGTGTGTATTCCTGCTAGAAAACAATACACATTTTTACTACCAACAGCCTACCAGAATATTCAGAAAAGGTAAGATTGGAAACTTGCCTTCCAGTCATTGCTTATCTTTCTAGTGACAACTCCAATGTTCTTTTCAAGGATGAGGTAGGTGACATGATAATAAACACATCTGTCTCCAGCTTTATGCATATAGACAGTGCTGTATTTTCAGGGCTGGGAAGGCATAAATCCATAAACCACACCATACAACTGCATATCCATAAAACAACATGTAAGTGTTGCTTTAGCTCCAAGTATTTAAATTATTCATCTTTAGCCAGTGTCAAGTTTCAATCTGAAATGGAACACAAGGGAAAACAGGTTGAAGATATACAGCAGTAGGTGATTGCACACAATGGATAACTTAACATTAACATTTTATGAGGTAAATGCCCATTTCAGCCATATCCTGTCAGAATACACAGCCAGTATCCAGTTATATGCAGTAAACAAACAGTATATAATATAAACACTGAGAGTAGCAATAGATGATATCAGTCATATTTATCTGTCTTCAAGCAATTTAAGTGCAGACTTTGTGGAAAAAGTTACAGTGTACTGGAGATTTGAACAATACAAAATGTGAATGTCTTAAAAATTAAAGTGCTAAAGTAACAACTAGAGTCTATCAGGGATCTGCACTGTGTCCTGTTCTATTTAGCATCTATTTCTCTGATGTCAAAAATGATAACCATGACGTCTGGTTAACCAGATTTGCAGATAACTATAAACTTTGTGTAACTGTCAAAACATCTTCAGATATCTGTTCCCTTCAGAAAGGTCTTACCCTTGTTAATACTTTTTGTGCAAAAAAAGGACTTAAATTGAACTCTAAAAACTACATTATTGCTTTTTTTTTCTGGAAAACGTAAGTTACCTAAAACAGACATTATATATAACACCATTACAAAATCAAAAGGTAGTTAGAGACCTGGGCATGTGGGTTGACAGTGCCCATTCCTTTGGTCATCATGTAGCTACTTTAGTCAGGAAACCCTTCTCCTTAGCACAACATATTATGGCAAAGATATTTCCTCTAGATCTAAGTGTATTATCATTCCTCTCCATTCATCACTGTTTAGATGTATCATGAAGCACAATGCTCCATTTTGTTTGTATCGCACTCAGCATCTCAAAAATTAAAAAAAGCCCCATAGGTTCCTAAAAGAAGTATCTCTGGTCTTGAGAACCTTAGTTATCTGGAGAGACTGAAAGCCCCGTCTTTGTACTCTGTGTCTCACTTCCTGCACTATTGACTTCCTATATCTCAGAAAGTCAAACAGCTCAGCTAACACTAGAACCAAAGATTTGTACTTTCATCTCCAGACAGAATGTGATGCAGAGATAGATTCATCATCCAGAGCATCCCCCTTCTCTAGAATAACTACTATGAATTCTATGAATCGAGAGTGCTGTTGTGATAATCAGGTCTGGCCTAAGTCACAAGCCTAAGCAGTCCAGAGCCTTTCCCACATAATACCTTTTACTGTTCACTTTGGCTGTAATACCACTGACTGGATTTTAACAAAGAGAACAGAATGAGGCTACAATGTTAGTATCAGTCTTAACATCCTTACTGATCACAACCCACTCGTAACCGCCAGATTACATAAATCCACTAAGCATGACCTACTAGTGACTGTCATATGTATAGCCCTTGCTAAGTAATCAGCTTTCCTTACTGTATTCTTACTAACAAATTGCTGTAGCTCTCTAAATAATACATCAACTGTGTCATAGCATTATTCAATAATATCTTGACATATATTCAGAGCAAACCTTTCCCCTTACAGCTAGAAGAATAGAATCAACATTCAGCCACTTATTACATCAGGACATCAAAGCTAAAGTAAAACATAAGGGCAATATCTAACATGAAAGAAAGTCCACCAATAGCTTTAATATGCTCTGTTGCCTTTTTACCTAAATCATATCTTAAGATTGAGACAAAAATTACAAAGGGGAAATACTAAGAAAACAGTCTGCAAATTCTAATAGACAATTGATAAAGATATAGCAGAACATAAATATTTTATTGATGAACAATTTTAAAAATATCCTATGAAAATATTAAAATAACTACATTGTGTCAGTTCAACAGACAACTGAGATATCTGAAACCTTTTCACTCATTTTACCACATACACACACACACACACACACACACACACACACACACACACACACACACACACACATATATATTTTTTACGACTCCAGAAAAATGGCATTTAATACCTTACTGCTCTACCCATCTTCATTCATCTTCATTAATATTAGTGCCAAAGCAGACAGACCCTCATCTAAATAATAAAGAAAACAGAATTTCCACAGCTCTGTGATAAGTTAAATGCCTTTTATATATAAGAGTTGTGACAAAGGCAAACTCACTGTTGGAGCCTTATTCATTAATTCCAAAAGTATTTGATTCTTTTAATTTCTTGTATGCAAAAGATTTACTTTAATCACTCCATTCTTGTATGTAAAAGCATTTGATTCTTTTAATCACTCCATTCTTGTATGTTAAGTGATATTTTTAGATTTTAACAAATTGCCCATGAATGGCTTCAAAACTATCTTGAATTTTAAGTCTTTTCAATTAAAATTCAGAACTCTATCTCCAACAAAGAAACCCTTGTTTATGGATTCCTTCAGGGGACTTCTAATCTCCCCAGGAAATAGCACATAGTGAAACTAAATCAGTTACTAAACTCCATCCTTGAAAACACACAAGCAGAGCACACAAAGCTAAATGAATAATACTAAAAACACAACTCATACTCTGACAAAACAAAATTTGTGACCTTTGGCACCATCTACTGATGGACCAATGGACCAATGGACCAGAACCTTCTGCTCTATTCCTTCATATCATTAATGTTAGATAGTTCAGTTGAACATGTCATCCTATTCAGATATTTTTAATTTAATGAGATGCCATTCACCCATTCATGCCCCATATAAACACCATCAGTACAAGTTACACACTCACAAAAAAAAATAAAAATAAAACCATGTGCAGACATGTTCAACGGCTCTTTGTTCAGGCTAGAATCAGTATTCCAAAAATACCTTACTGATGTCTCACTTATGATATGACCTACATATTTTGACCCCTAACTCACCCAAGTTAAAAGGGAGCAAACAGCTGGATCTGCTTCTTAGTCACAACACATCGTATCTGCTTGTTAACAACCTCTGTGCGTCACCCTTTTATGCTGAATTTCTAACTGCCAATCTGTGACACAGTAATCTTCTCTGTACTAGCGTACACACTGCTTTACCCTGACTACTCTTCCACTATATCACAGAAGTTCAGTTTGAGCTCTTAACCATACATGTGAAAAATTAATGTTGCCATGCAACTAAGGATAAAAGTTACTGTTCCCACTTGACAAAAGCCAGTCTTTTCCATAGTACCATGCTATATGAAATTTCCTACCGTGTAACAAAAGATCACAGATCATGTATCTTATCTTTCAAGAAAGTCTCTCTGTCAAACTTTACAAAGAAGCCAAATGGAAATAATTATTGTACAATATGAGACATGTAATTACAAGAAGTTATTTCAGTTTTTATTTTTATACCCCCTTTGAGAAATGTATTTCTAAGTTGCTACAGTACATATGTAAACCTACAAATCATGGTAATACCAATACCATTAATTGTAGCTTGTGTAAAGATAATAAACTCAAATGACTGAACTACCTCATATTTTTTTTTTTTGGTATCCTACTATATTCTGTCTTATTTGTTTAGTGTACAATGGCCCTGTTGTGACTGAAGATGGTCTTACCAATCCAGTTAACAGATATATAAATACATGCATTCATTAATAAATAAATAATCACTTATGTTACATTCAGGAACAGATAAAATGTCACCTCTAACATCCAGTACAAGACAGCAGCTCCATACTAGCAGGAAGTATATAAATTCAAATGCAGAGTAATATGTGTTATATGAGTTCCAAAACTGGTACATCATCTAAGATACGCATTACAGCTAGTATACTAGTTTGTATGTACTGTATTAGGTAGCAGGTACACAGTAACAGAAAGTACTGTAGCTCAAAAGTACAGAAGAATATAGTTGTTTATTATTTAGTTTGTTGACCAGATTAGTCGTAAAGATCAGGAAGAAAACTAAAAAAAAGTAGTTGGAGAAAAACTCTAAGCATGCAAGTGCGCCATACAGAAAATGTGAGGAATGTTGCAGTATTGTTAAATAAGTAAGGTCATCTTACTGAACATAGACAGACAGCATAAATGCAATCTGGTCTAACAGAAATTACAAACACTGGCTACAAGTATGTTGTACAATGACTGATATTCGCCTACTACTTCCGACATTATGGAGATAGGCGGTCTTATGAATAACAAGTTCCATCTTTCAATCAAATAATTTAGTTAATTAAATTAGTGTTTACATTTGTCTGTTAAAGGAGTCTAAATTAGTGAGGATTAGGAGTGAAAAATAGAGCGGGAAGCCAGGTAATAATCGTACTAGTTATCACAGAAGACACCAGTGCAGGCACATGGATAAGTCAGGAGAGCATGCAGCAAACATTAAAAGGCAGAAGTATAAATGAGGAGTGTATCAAGTAAATGTTGAGTACGTAATGCATTAAATATACAAGTATATTTCTGAGCCTATTTATAGGTATGACTAACCAAACTCCCCAGATTAACAATCCAACACAAGTTTATAACAAAGTTAACATTTATAGATTCAGAAGTTAAATCTACCCCTTACCCGAGCATGTGCATTTGTCTTAATATGTAAGCAAATTTGAGGTGGAAATGTTAGATAATTGATGAACATGATATTCTTCTCTATGGTCATGCAATATGCAATATGTATCTGTATCTTTAAACTGATTTTTACATGTGATTTGTAAAAGAGATATTTTGCAGTTAGGCAAAAAAAAAAACAAACTGAGAACTTACCTTGTAGAAGAGCAATTTCGGTTATTGAAGAGAGAGCACAAAATATGAAAAACAATATTATACTGCTTTATTGAAATTCACAAATATCACCTAAATCTGTGCTAGGGGATACTGTACATATTTTCAGAATAGCATAAAAGGTAGCATAAGATGCTTGCACTTTAATTAGTGCATGTATTACTTTGTAAAGCCTCCATGATGTCCATAGAAATATTTTCTTCTTCCCATTATTTAAGTGTTTTTTTTTTGGTCCCCTCTTACATATCATTCTTATTGTCTTGACCCCCAGTGCCTCCTGCCCATGTTGCATCTACTACCTAGTCTCCTACTACTCTGGACTTACTGCAAAATAGTGGGAGCTGATTGTGGATACTATGGACATCCCAGGGGCTTGTCTGTTTTAGCTTCTGTACAGGGGTGTTTCTTTTACATGCCCTACACACTTCCTTTCCCTTTCCCCACTGCTCTTGCTTGTTGCTTATCTGAGGGCAACTCCCCTCTATGGGTCATCCCTCTGCTTAGGGAGTGTCCTATCACCCACCATGGTGTGCCCATCCTTCCCTGTTGCTTGAGCAGCAAATCAAACCTGAGTTAGTTGGGTCATGGTCAGGCCTTTATCCATCTATGCCACCTGAGCGACTCCTGTTCCCTTTATTTGAACACTAAGTTCTATTGCACAACTTGCAAGGCTGAGATGCACCCTACTACTATGTGTTTGCCTCACCACACCTGCATTAGAAATGTTTACTGCACACACTATCAAGCCTATTGTTTGCATTAATAGTATCACAAAAGTACACCAGTAGGTAACCTTCATAATTAATCATAAAATTGATAAGGAAAATTGAGCATTTATATTGCAAATTACTTGAGTATCATTTTTCTATGCATAGGCAAAAATGCATTCAGAAAACACTCACTCACTGACTCACAGATGAATTATATAATGGTGTGCAAAGTAAAGGAGTAGACAACACATTGCCTTGTATTTATTACATCATCCCAGATGTGCAGTTATCTCAGATACCATCTAATTACACATGCAACAATATATATTGTACCTCTCCAGTTATGTGAGTTAAATAAGCCAGTCAAAGTCTCAAACAATGTGCTTGATCTGGGAGGTTAATAGCACACTTGTGCAGAAGGATGGCAAATTGCTCCTTTCAAAGCACCCAGCCTCTGCCTCAGTGATGTAAACAAATTACATTTTGTTCTTCCTTCAGTAATTCAAGAATATTGCAGTTAGTTGCACAATAATAACTCAGATAAAAATAAAAAATAAGTAATGTGCCTTAATCTTGTGGTTTGGCCAAGTTTGCATTTTTTCTGAAGATTGGTGTGACAAATGTCTACTGTATATAAAGTACTTGCATAAGTATCCTTATGCATTTTAAATATACAAAATAGTCAAAACAGGAAATTATTTTACTTAAGATCACTTAAAATGTTTGACAAATTCACACATTTGCAGACACTTTGTCAAAGAAAAATATGATTACAGTTTTACCTAAACAGTATACAAAAAGTCCCCCCTCCTGAACCCTATTAAGGAATGCAGATAGATCAACATAATTAATTCTAATTACAGGGAAATATTCAGCCTTGTGTAACATACTAAGAAATGCAGGTAGATCAAAACAATAGCTATAAAGGGAGTGTACTAGCGCCAAAGATATTAGGAACAGTTTTGGTCTCTGGGTAAAAGTCCTTTCATGTGCACTGTTTAGTTTCACATCTAAGAAAAGAGAGAGACAGAGACAGACAGAGAAAGACAGGGAGAGGGAGAGAGAGATCATGGCTTTTCCATTAAAATGTTGTCACTTTTTAACAATCAAAGTGATATCTACTGTGCCTAGATCCCTATGCACATTTACTAAGTTTATTGCTTGTGGCCACAGTCATTAAAGACATTGGGACCAGCCTAAGTCAGTACACTATCTGTGTTTCATTGCCTGGAAGTCACACTGGTGGCATTGTCCAAATGGAGGGATGATAAATCAGCAAGTAAAGGAAAATAGTATAGCTGGAGCTGAATCCATCCTCAAGTCTTGGGTGTGCCTTCACAAGGACTGTTTATAGAACTTCTAGTGCCTTCACAAGGACTGTTTATAGAACTTCTAGGACTGTTTATAGAAATTCATGAGTGGCGGGTGGTGCAGCAGTTAGTGTTGTCACCTCAAAGCAAGAGGTTCTTTGGTTCAATTCTCGGCTGGGGTGCCTTCTGTGCAGAGTCTGAATGTCCTCCCTGTGTTCCTCTGGGTTTCCTCCCACATTATAAAGACATGCTGCAGGTGGATTGGCCACTCTAAATTGTACCTAGGTGTGAATGTGTGTGTGAGTGTATGGTATGCCTTTTGAGAAGGGTTGGGCATCAGGCTAGCAACTCAACCCCATAAAAAACAATAACCACAGAAGCAACAAGTGACTAGAGGGGTGCTCGTTGGCCAATGTGCCACATGGTGTGAAAAGGCGACAAGAGAGATAGAAATTAATGTGCTATAACAGAAATAAATAGGATATATTACTGTGCAGCTAGATTAGTAACAGATTAATTCTTACCACAAAAACACAGGGCAGTAAGGGAAAGGAAGAGGAGAAATCAAATGCCATCATGGAAGTACTGAATGGAGAAAACTATAAAGCAATTAAGACAAGAGGTATCACTGTTAGAAGAGTATAAAAAAGGGAACAGATCAACAAAAATGCTCAGAATGATAGCCGTGATAAAAGCAATGTACAGTATCAGAACAGATCAGAATCTATTGTACACTATTGCAAATAATAAATTAAAAATATCAGTACAGGCATAAAAAAACTTAGAAGATATGCAGATAAATATAAAGGAAAAATACAAAATAAGCAATTTATTGATGACCCAAAATGTTTTATATACGATAGGGAAACAAGACAAAAGGAATTGAAACACCACCTAAAAAAGAAGAAATAGATACATTTTGGAGAAATATCTATGAAGATCCTGTGGAACATAAAGATTCTAAATGGATAGAAGAAGTAAAAAATAGAAAAAGAAGTTCAAACGTACAGGATATGAAATGGGATGAAGTAACGGCCAGAGAGACTGAAATAAAGTTAAGAAAAGCTTCTAATTATATATACATATATAAATATATATATATATATATATATATATATATATATATATATATACATATATATATGCATTTATATATATAAATCAGGCCCAGATGCAGTACCTAACTTCTGGCTAAAAGTATTAACATCTTTATATGAAGATTTAGCCATGAGTAAGATCTATTTGTATGCGCACCCTGAACAGACATCAACCTAGTTAATCACAGGAAAAACAATGCTCTTACTTAAGAGCGAACCTGCAAGCTATCCTAAAAACTATAGATCAATAACTTACCTTCTGACAACCTATAAACTATATACTGGAATTGATGTGGACAGAGTTTATAGTCATTTAAAAGGAAAGTCAATCATGGCAGTAGAAAAAAGAAAGTCATATGGAAAGACGGATCATTTGTTGTTAAATAAAGTCACAGCAGAGAACTGTAAGAAGGTAAAGAATCTAAGTATGACATGGATAAACTACAAAAAGGCATTTGACAGTATCCCACATTCATGGATAAAAGAGTGCTTAAAAATCTATAAGGTACAGCCTGCTCTGATCAATTACATTACAGTGACCATGAAACAGTGGCAAATCACTTTGCAGTTCAGCCATGATAAAGAACAAATTATTATTCCAGGGATAAAAATCCAAAGGGGGACATTCCTGGGTGACTCTTTGTCACCACTGCTCTTTTGTCTTGCCCTTAACCCATTAAGCTGCCTGCTTAACAGATTAGGTCATGGCTACAATTTGGCTCCCAGAAAACAATAAAGTGTAAAGACTTTTCATCTTCTTTTTGTAGACAATTTAAAACTCTATAGCTCATCAGATGAGGAACTGAAAGCACAACTGCAAGTGGTCAAATCTTTTTCAGATGATATAAGAATGTCATTTGGTCTTGATAAATGTGCAAATGCTAACTTAAAGTTGGAAAGCTGCAGCACCAAGAAAACATCAGTTTGGGACAAGAATATGACATAAAAGAACTTGAGCAAGTGGGAATGTATAAATATTTGGTAATTTAATGAAGGATCAACAATAAAATATGAACAAATGTGAACAAAAATTAGAAAGGAATATTTTAGAAGACTTAATACTGAAAAGAGCATTGGCATCTAGTGACCAAAGTCCAAGCTATAAGCCAATTTGCTCTTCCTGTCCTAACGTAGAATTTTGGAGTGAGTGACTGACTGGCCCAGAAAGGTGTTGGATAGGTTGGACAGGAAAGCAAGAAGGATGTTTCATGCTACCCAAATGATGTATAAAAAAATCAGTGCATACCAAGACTATATATTCCCCATTCTGAAAGAGGTATGGGCATCCTTGAAATTGATTACTTGTATAGTTCTGCAGTTTTAGGACTGCATACATATCTGCTGACCTCACAAGATCCAAATGTAGTGAACGTTTTAAAACATGAGGAGAATAAGTTCCCTGCTTAGTTTAGCAGAGGCATATCAGCCTCAAGCAGGAATGGAAATCAAACCAGAAGTAGATGAAACTCGGGCAGCAACTGAATTTGACAAAAAACAAAACAAAAGAAAGACTATAAGGTGAAAGATCAGATGACATGGCAAGAAGTGCGGAAACTGCATAAATATAGCTGTAAGTATAGAAAAATCTTGGAACAACCTCATGTTGATCAGTATTGAATGCAGGAATGATAAAGCAGAGGTGAATTTAAACCAAAAGATGAAAGATTAATATTGGCAGCCCAAGATAGTGGACTACGTACACGTTAGTTTACAAAGTCCATTGAACATGTGGGAGAAAAAGACAAATGTAGGTTTTGTTAAACAGAATTGGAAACAGTCATACATCTTGTTGCTGGTTGCGATATACTAATGATTGTATACTGAGAGGCATAATAATGTGGCAAGGCTGTTGCACTGGGGATTGTACACACATCATAAAATTGAAGTAGATGAAAAACACTGGAAACACGAGCCACTACTACTAAGCACTCTCCTTCACTTCCTAACTTCTGGATACATGATTCCTGTCTTCAACCTGCAACTGCCTTATATTTAATACCCCCAGACACAATTGCTGCTCAACAATTGCTATCATAGACCAAATGCATTTCTTGCTGATTTTTACTTGTACCTAAATGAACTGCTGCTTAATTACTCTATTGTATATATTTTTGTCCTTTACTTTAATCCTGTAATTTTTATTGTATTCTTATTGGATTTTACTTCAATTCTGTAAATGTTTTGCTTAATTGGACTGTGGAGTTTTTCTCTTCGAGCCTCTGCTGAAAAAGGGCACTAGCCTAGTTGGACTATCCCGGTCAACAAATGTCAAATAAATAAATAAAAATGAAATTTATATTACATGAGATCACCCATTATCAACAGTTCGAAAAATAGATGCGAGAAAACCTAATATAGTAGTCCATGAAAAGAAGACAAAAGTAACATTGATCACTGAAATTGCATCACCCAGATGCCATAGTGTCTTATGTACAGAGAGACACAAAGTCATAAAATACCAGGATCTGCAGGCCGCAACAAGGACAACATGGAAAAAGGATACCCAGATAATTGCAATGGTAGTAGGAGGAATGAGTCTTATAAGTAAGAATTTACAATCATACCTAGATATGTTACTGGACACATTGTGGGTGCTTGGAAGAGCACTTCTGGCTAACATCAAAGATTGAAACAATACTAATTTCATGAACTTTAATCGTACTTTCACTTAGGAATGGGGGTCCACTCCCGCCATGGTATTAGAAACCTAAAAGACTTGGATAAATTAAAAAAGAGAGTGACCTTTTCATGTGCCCACTGTTGTTCAGCTAGCACCTACAGGCACCGACATGCTTGATGTCTGTAGCTCATCTGTTTTACAGGATGTAGAAAACCTTCCTGTACTATGCAATCAAAGTGAAGTGACATAGTTTTACCTATGCCGTATATGTAGACACCCTCTTTCTTCTCAGTTTAGCCACCACCATACCTTTCAACCTCTTACAGCAAGAAATTTGGACAAAGCCATAAATAAAAGTGTGACAAATGGCCAAAAATAGGGACAAGTTTTAAATCTTGCTCTTACAAACTTAGAAAGTTGATAGAATAACAGGTTTTGCATTAGCATAAATTTTCTGAAGAATATGAACTCCAAAGCTCAAATGTTTGTCATTATTTTCTAACTTCAGTATTTAAAGATTTGTCACTAATTTGCTAGAAAACCACAATTTTATGAAAACTGGACCAAAAATATGAGGCCAAAATCTGGATATTCTACGAAAATCTGTACATTTGAGAGGTATGTCCACCATATTTGTTATCAATGTTAACTTCCCTTAAAATTTCCAGAAAGATGGAACTCATTATTCCATTCTAGTGCTATTCCAGCAACAAAAGGTGTGAGGAAGAGGTGTTAATGTTCTTATAATAGAACTGTTCATTTTAGTAAAGTTTGCAGTTCAGTAATTTTTAGTGGTGTCTTTGGCTGGCCTACATGCATTGCTACATCCAATCAGAAATATGCTTATGATATACACTGTTTGTAAAAGAATCATCTATATGTTTTCCACTCTGACAGTATGCATTTCAGTTACTGTTTTGTTACTTAATATAAGTATGTGAATGATATGATTGAAATGCAGACCTGCTGTCAATATCATTTAGAGGTGACCTTTTCTTCAATGACTATCTGCTGAGCTTGTCTCTTTTATGGCATTTTGTAGATTTAGCTCTAGGCCAGGGGCAAAGTAATATAAGTTTGCATGATTATGGTAGAGGTAGGCTATCCTTTCAAAAGGCTGAGACCAAAATGACTATTCGGTTTGGGGCTGATTGTGAAAAATGCACTGTTTTGTGTTATTTTCTATCCACATTGGCAGATGGTTTAAGAGGATATTTGGTACACTTCACAAATTATAACATCAGTCTGAATTTAAATTTATTAATATAGTGCAACTATGTAGTACTAGAAAATGATAATTATTAACATACTCACCTTAGGTTATGCTACTTGAACTCTTAGAGGCTGTTAATTTTTCTGTCAATTGTATCCCTTGTTTAAGGAATCTAAGTCTTTTGTGTGCTGATATCTCATTCTGTGCAGAATGGCAATAAAACTAATGTAATAAAAATATCTTGTATTATAGCCTTAAAAACATAAGTAAATGATGCCAAACCTGTGAAAAAAGACTGCAAATGCAGAGCAGCCTGTGCCACTACAATGACTGGGTAATGCAATATAGTACATCTTCACTTGAGCTTTCATAACATTTCTTTTGCCACTGCAGGCAGTTCTGTGTTTCCTGTCACTTAAAGGAAACTAAAGTAATTGTCAATGTGCCAGACTGCCCACAAAACCGGTTAAGGTATATACTGAACCCAGATTTCTACAATGACCAATACTGCTGCACATATTTGTTTCTATAGCAACACTACAACCCTAAGTAGTAACCAGATTACAGCTTTCTGTATTTCCATTTTTTTCATGACACTCTTGTGGTCACAACTTTCATTCATCAGCACTCATTTTTTCTCCCCCACCACTATTGTATCACTGCTGTTGCACTGTTTATCGAATGCAGCAGCTCTGTGCAGAAATATTTCCTTACATGTCTATCTGTAAAGATGCAAAAGCACGTTTGGTCTTAAGCATTCTCTAAGATGTCCTTCATGTACGTTTTCAGGCCTATCCCATTTACCCTGATGCATTTCAGTCTGTCTCTGTCCATCTTCAACTTGCTCCTTTGAGACACAGTAAAGACACTGGTGAGTCATTTCTGTGATTTCTTCAGTAGCACTCTCTTCCTTGACAACTTCTAGACTGCATTTTCTCAAGCGCTACTCATTAAACATGCATTTTGTATATTAAGATCAAAGTTTACCACTGAGATGAAATCACTAACACGTGGAGGTTTATCTTAGCAAAGTTCTGACTTACAGATCAACAGCCATTCTAGCTACATAGAAAATGTTACATCTGAAAATAGACATCCAAATGCCATAGCTAATATTTGTGTGCTACTAGTCTACTGTTGTTACTCCTTTGTGCAAACTGAAATGCAATAGATAGAAAAAGATTTACAAATGTGAAATACAGGTCCTAATACTGATCTTCTATTTTTTTTATAAGCAAAACCTCAAGGAGAAGACAACATTGATGGTAATTTCCTGTTTATATGTCTTTTTAAAAGCAACTTTATTTGCTAATTCCATTCAGCTACTGCATTGTGCACTGAGTTTTACTAAACTACCACTTAGTGTCTAGGCAACTGTAGTTCCCAAAAGTGTTCTGTTTGGAGTCTGTGTTGATCAGTTTTTTTAGCATGTATGTACATATGCCAATGCTTTATGCTTGCATTTATGTAGAAAAATCAGCAGAAGTCATACAGTTAATCTAAGTGACATAGCTTGTAGCTCTGATCTTCTTTGCCTTCAAACTTACTATTAGGAAATGTAAGTTCAACTGTGAACTTAGAATTGCACCTAATTCAGAAGATAACCATAAGGCCCTCTTCAGTGGTATTAGGAAATTAGAAGTAACATATAATTCTGTACTGTACTTATCAAAAATGATACCTCCTTCTCTGATCTGCAAGGGCATTGCTAATATTCTTGTGGACAGATTCTCTTCCAGCTTCACTCCATCCACCCTTCTGTTCCCCATCCATCCATTCCACATCATACTCCCCCTCCTGAGATCAATTTGGACCAAGGCCTTTTGGCACATTCCAAAATTAAGAACACTGCATGGGTCCTGACAATATTCCTGAATATCTGCTCAGAAGTGTAAAGTGTCTCTTAGCAAAATCCCCTCCATCAGCTCTTCTGTCTGAGTCTGTCCATTGTTTATGCCCCCAAGGAGTGGAAAATGGCACTTGTGGTGCCTTTACTGACCCTGGGAATTATCGGCCTATTAGTCTTAGTATTATTTTTTAAGGTTTTGGAATGTATTATGGCAAAACTAGGGACATTCGAGAAACTTAGATTCATAAGTTCTTAGGTTCTTACTAAGCTAATGGTAAAAAAAAAACACAATCAAGAAGCTCAGCCGTATCACCCAGTAATGATGGGAAACTAGCAGTTCTCCATCATTAAGTAGACCGTCCCCACATATTCCTGGTTAAAATTTACAATCACTGATCCAGTTGCCCAAACTGGTGTTAAAAGTTGCTAGGGAAGTACTTTGCTTGACAGGTAAAGGTAGCCTATTCCAGAAACTGAGAGATCTTTTAATGATGGCCAGGAGCTTTTTTCTTTTTATTATAATGTTTGTTTATGTGGTAGTTCCACCATATGGGTTTAATTCTAAACTTGCTATTAGCAGCTAGCTTTAGTATACTTGGTGGCTTTGCAGTTGCCCGCCCCTACTGTAAACTTGATCTGGGACACTCCTCCCAGTCTAGTGTCATTAGCTCATTCTACCTAATACAGAGAGAATATCTGAGAAGGCCAACCCACTTAGTTTCTTTCCTTCTGTTCCTCCTTTCTCACTTTCTTTAAAAAGAAATTGCCTGAATCTCCTTGTGTTCTGACTGTGCTTCTCAAACATTTTGGAAATATAGACTATATTTTAGTGCATTTATTAAAACTGTATTTGCCTTAATATTGCTACAACTCAAGTGCTCTAGGTTGCACTGCATCTGAATTGTTTAAGTGTGTTTTAGCTGCTTTTCTGTATATATAGACTTCTCTGTATATGTAGACTAGCTGCTTATTCTACTGTATTACTGCCTCTTAAATTCTTTTTCATTTGTGCACTTGCCTTGCTTCATTTAAAAAGTTTTAAATTGCTAATTTTGAAGAGTTTTAATTGCATTTACTGTTTAGGGCTACACACTCAAGTGCGTTAGCCTTTTCTGTGTTTATTTACTGTATTATTGCATTGTTTAGCCTGTTTTAACCCAAAAAAATATTATCTTGTTTGCTCGTTTCCTGCCTTTCCTAGTTAGTATAGTCCAGATCCCATGCTCTGCTGGCCTCAGGACTTTATTTTCTGAGTTCAGAGCTATCCAGACCTTGCTGTGATAGAGGGAAGTCATACTGCTTACCAGTGGGAGTGGTGAGCATTGTACTGCCTATCTAACACCAGAGGAGTGGTTTCCACCTCTGAATTTATTTATTTATTTTATTTTATTTATTGGCATTTGTTAACTGGGTTAGTCCAGCTGGGATTGTGGCCCATTTAGAGTGGGGACCAGAGGAGAAAAGCTCCGAGAAATAAAAATGCAGTTTTAGAATAAACAGTTTAAAAATAAATGCAAGGAAAGTTTTACAATTCCTTAAGTAATAGCGGGCACATGGAGAATATTACAAAAAAATCAATACTTAAAGTCAAGGAAAAACTAATTCTAATACTGTAGAGTACCAAAGTATGTACAATATGTACAACAAAGAAAAAAATTAATAAAAAGCAATTTAGGGGAATATTATTTAGACCTGCCATCTATAATAACTGACATATGTAGATATGAGACACACTAATTCATGCACTATAAAATGCCTGAAATATATACAATATGTACAACAGAGAAAAATACCTGGAAAATATACAATATGTACAACAGAGAAAAATATAATATAATATAAAAATATAAAGTATATTTGTAGTAGTTGCTGATTTGATGTCCTAAGGGTATGGGTGGAGAGTACTTAGTACTGAAGGAAGACAGAGAAGGACATGCTAGAGGTTTATGGACTACAGTGTGTAACATTTGCATTTGGGCTAGTAACAATAGATGTGGGAATTCATGTCATTGGAGATAGTTTAGAGGTAGGCAGTGATGAGTATTAAAGGGAGAGTTGGTAATAAATCGAGCTATCTTGTGATAAGTCTGCTGTAGTTTGTTTAAGATAGTAGTTTGAATATGGGTGAGTACGGGAGCAGCATAGAGAAGGGAGGGAAGGAGAAGGGCTTGAGCAAGAGTGTGTTTGGAATAAGTTGTTAAGAATTTCTTATGGCGATATAATAGGTCAAGCTTTTGGTTTGTCTTTTTTATACATTGTAGAATGTGTAAGTTAAATTTGAGCTCATCATCGATGATGACCCCTAGGAGTTTAGACCCCTAGGAGTTTAGTGTGGGATTCTGGTTGAATAGTAGTGTTATTTGAGGATGTAATGGCAAAGGAAGATTTGTGGTGGGATAATGATTGAGGGAGGAATAGTAGGAGTTTGGTCTTTTTTGGGTTAAGGATGAGGAGATTGCTAGATAGCCAATGTTCAGTATCTAGGAAGACCTGTTGTGTGAGATCTTGGAGTATGGTGATGTTATTTGAGGTAGTAATGAGAGTAGAATAATCTGCATATTGGATGAGGGAAGATGTATTGCAAGCTGTATAAAGATCGTTGGTGAAAATATTAAAGAGAAGGGGTCCTAGGATGGAGCCTTGTGAGACCCCAGTTGGGACAAATAGAAAAAGAGAGGAAGAGGAGAGCCATTTTACTGATTGTTGTCTGCAGGATAAGTAGCTAGAGAACCAGGCAAGGGAGGAGGAAGTCATATTGAGGTTAGAAAGTTTGGATAGTAGGAGAGGGTGGGAGACTGTATCAAAAGCTTTTGATAAGTCAAGGAAGAGACAAGATACCAGTTTGTTATTATCAAGGGCTTCAGCAATTGTATGAGTAAAAGGTAGGAGGGCAGTAGCTGTGCTATGTTTAGGATGGAAGCCATGCTGGGTGGGAGTTAGGAGGTTGTGTTCAAGAAAGTAGTTGAGTAGTTGAGAGTGGATGCATTTTTCAAGAATCTTAGAGAGGGGGATAGGATGGCTATAGGTCTGTAGTTAGAAGGGTCAGTTGAGTTTCCACCTTTATGTAAGGGAATGGTGTAAAAAGATTTCCAAGATAAGGGAACAGTAGCCTCATGTATAGATCTGTTTATAAGTATGGATATTAGGAGGGCAATAGAATCAGCAACGAGTTTAAGGAAAGAAGGAGGTAGGTTATCAGTGGAGGGAGAGCAGGGTTTGAGTTTCTGGAGAAGTGATCTGATGTAGGAAGTGGAAACAGTGCGTAAAGAAAACGGTGAGTGTTTGGTTGGTTTAGGAGGGTTAGGCAGAGGAGTAGGATTAGTGGTGGGAGCCATGTGTGATTTAATAGCATCTTTGAAATGGTTATTGAGTAGAACAGCTGTTTCAGGAGATGTTGAGTTTGGGTAGGGGGGTTTGCAGGGGAGCCAGGGGAAAGAATATTATTAATGGAGGCCCAGACCTTTTGAGGGTTGGTTTTGTTATTAAGTTGGGTAGTGTTATAGTAGGACCTTTTGTCATTGTTGGTGTGCTTTTTGACAAGATTTCTCAGGTGTCTATAGCTATGGAGTAGGGGTAAGTCCTTTGATTTTGACCATGCTTTCCAAGCTTTGTCTCTTTCTAGCATTATGGACTTTGTTTCTTTTGAGAGCCAGGGAGCATACTTGGATTTTATTCTGATCTTTCTAGAGGGGGCTAGTGAGTTAAGGGTGTATAGGAAAATATTATTAAATATTTGTATGGCATCATTTAGAGGGATGTGTTTGAGGGTGGACCAGTCTATGTAAGATAAAATAGAGTTAAACTGGACAAGATCAAAGTTAGAGAGTTTGCGGCATACTCTATAGATGTGGGATTTGGGAAGTTGGGAGGGGGCACGAAGGACAGAGATGGGTAGGTGGTCGCTAAGTTGGTCAGGGTGTGTTGTAGGATTGAGGTATAGTTGTGGGGAATTACTGAGTATCCAGTCAATTATTGAGTTAGACTGTGGGTTTTTGTGGTAGTGAGTTGGAGATGATATAAGTTGTTTAAAACCATGGAGGTTAATACTAAGTTGGGGAGAGTTTATTTTCAGTTTGGACCAGTCCAAGTTGACATCACTCAAGATGAGGGTTTCATGTGGAATGTTAAGTCAAAACCAGGATAGGATAGTTTCAAGGATTGCTAAGTTGTTCCCAGGAGGGATATAGGTAGAAGCAATAACTAGTTTCTTATGGGGGCCAAGGTAGCAGTTTAGTGCTATGAGTTCAGCAGGATGAAAGTTAGGTAAGGGTGTGAGTAGTGGGGAGAGGTTGAGAATGTCTTTGTATAGGATGGTAACACCACCTCCTTTTTTAGATAGCCTATCTGAGCAATAGATGTTATAGCCTGGTGGGAGAATTTCATTGTTTGAGATATGTGGCTTCAACCATGTTTCTGATAATGATACAATGTGAGGGTTTTTGTGGGCAACCCATACATGGAAGTCAGTAGTTTTGTTGGATAGGCTTTGGATATTTAGGGAATATATGGATAAGTGATTAGTGGAGGTAGAGTTTGTGGGAGTTAATGGAGAGGGAGAGATTTTTGACTGGTCAGGAGTGGTTATGGAAGGTGAAAGTTTATGTGTGGAGGCAGAGGGACCAGGATGGGGGTGGATGTCCCCAGAGACAAGTAAGTTGTTGGTGAATTGAGAAGATATAAGCAAGGGCAGATGCAGTTAGTGCAGCTTTAGTTTGGGTTTATAAGTAGGGGGATGTGTTTGTAGTCTATATGGTTTATGATAGCAAGAGATGGGGAGATTGAAAAGGGTAGAGGAGAGATTATAAAAGGAAGAAGTGTTGCTATTTATAGTGGAAAATGTAGGAGAGAGAGAAGTAATGGATGAGAGAAGTAGGTGTGGTAAGTTGTTAGGGTGGAGAGTATCAGGAGGAATGAAATTATAATTATAAGGTGTTTCATGTTTGTGGGAGGGGAGGGGAGAAGAGGAGTGGCTGTGAAAAGTAGAGGAGGAGTGGCTATGAAAGTAGCTGAATAGAGGAAGTGATGAAACAGGGGGTTTAGACAGGAAGTTATTTATTATTGGATGTTTGGGAAAGGAAGGGGTGGGAGAGGATGGTATCAAGGGTGGGTGGGTGGGAATGGGGGTAGGGTAGGGAAGTGAAGTGGAGCCCGAGCGTAATGAGGGCAGAAAGGAGCAGGGCTAGCGCCCAGGTCTGAGTTTAGCTCACAATCAAAGAAAGCATAAAACAATCAGGAAAGATAAAGCCAGAGAGAAGTAAGTAGTGAAAAAGGATGTTGTGCCAGACAGGAATGGAGTAGTAGAAAAGTTTGCCCAGATTGGCTCAGATTGAAGGCACAGGAGTTCTATTAGCATAATGCTAGAGCAGGGTAAGGGGCATATATCCGCAGTATGACTGCTTGCAGAGGGAGAGTACAGGTGATGGGACTGGGAAGAAAATGTAAAGAGAGGACACAAAAAGGACAGTGAAAACAAGAAAAAAATAAAGAGGTATATAAACAGGTTAGGGTTGCTGGCGTCTTTGGGTTTAATTCTTTTCCACTTGCTAGTATCAGCATAAGCGACTAGCACATTTCTTAAAAATCAATAATTACAGTGACTGTTTCATGGTGAAACACTACCCCAGGTTGTACAGTGGTAAAAACTTTGTAGATACAAAGGTTCACACACAAGTCTTTCAACTAGTTTCTACTTAGGACCTCTTTGTGGGTACAAATTATATGGTTGCAGAGCAAGTGGTTCAGCTGTAGAATTGTAATTTTATTAGCCTTTTTGGGCTGATTTCTATCCCTTTCAACTTTCTGGCTTAAAAATGCGTGTGTTTGAGCATTTTGCATCGTGCAGCACCGCTGGGCTACGGTTAAACTATCCCAGGTGCCAGAAAGTTTGCTATTCAAATTGTCCCTTAGAACTAGCTGGTTTCTCAGTAGTAGCATTAAAATCTGAACCCTTGTAACTAGCACTTGCTCTAAAACCTGACGGAAAGCACTAGGAAGCCTTAAACTGATACAAGCACTCAACTCTCCTTGTCAATAAGGCGAAATTAATCGTACGCACTAAACAGCCTATAATTGCAAAGTACCTTGCAAAGGTAAGGGAAAACAGCTCTTGTACTTTAAAAAATAGCACCTAAACAGGCATGTCCAAGGGTCAGCTTCTGGTGATTTCTCCTGTTCACCTGATGAATCTGGGCATACTGGGGCAATGCAGTAACTGCCTCATGTACACAAACAACCCTCTTCTCCTACCACCCAACACTACAACCTGTGAGAGATGCACTTACATAGCCAAACTGGAAGCAAAGCTTTCTCCAACCAAGATTGTGCTAGACAGTCAAGAGGAGAAGGTTAACACCTGCACTACACCTCAAGCAACACATAGCCCTTCAAAACCCACACCATCAACACCCACACATAGCAACACTAAACCCACATATACGGAGGCCCTTAACATTAACCTGCCCAAGCATCAAGGACCTCTGAAGCTGAAACACAAACAAACACCAGTCACAACTAAAGTGACACATAGCTCACAACACCAGTGTGCCACCCAACAACAGCCCCTAAGGCAAGGCAATGTACCCAACACTTTAGTCATAGGTGACTCTATAGTCAGGCACACTGATGTCCCACTCACCAGGCTGAACAAGGAGAAAATTACAGTCAGCTGCCTGTTGGGTTCCAGGATCCACCACATAATGCATGCACTCAAGTCACTCCACAACAAGTACAAATATGACTCTGTCATTGTCCATGTTGGAGTGAATGACTTGAGACGTACCTCCCTGGACTACATGAAAAGAGACATGGAAGAGCTCTCAGATTATGTGGCCCAGGCAAGTATGACCCTAGCACTGAGTAGCATCCTGCCTTCACCCAGAATGATACCACAGTATAAGGACAAAATGATTGACTTCAACAATTGGCTAAGCTTCTGATGTCATTCAAAAGGGATCCAGTATCTGTCTGCCTGGGAAGACATGATTGACAAACCACAATGCTTTGCCAGAGATGGTCTGCACCTGTCACCCCGGGATTCAGGTTACTAGCTAAAGCTCTTGCCACCCCTATAGTGCCTTTTTTTAGGCAAGGTTCAAATGACAAAACCACCACTGTAACAGATACAAGCATGCAAAATCTGAAGGCAATGCTACTCAATGCTAGAAGTCTAAACCTCAAAATGCATTCTCTCGAGGCACTCCTAAAAATGCAGAACATCGATATCTGTGCAGTAACTGAGAGCTGATTCAAGGCTACAGAGAGCATCCCTGCAATACCAGGCTACAACTCTTACCACACTTTTCGGCCACCAAACCATGACCAGAACACTAAAGGTGGAGGAGTGTCCAGGCTAGTTACCCAACACAATGCATCTGAAATTCTCCAGATGCAACTAACACTAGGTAAGACTGAAATCCAAATTATAGCTTGCTACAGATCCCCCACCATGACCCAAGATTCTCACTACACCTTTCTAAACATACTGGAAAATATTACAATACAACCAAACACCCTAATACTGGGTGATTTCAACTACCCTGCCATTAACTGGGAAAACTACTTGGGTACCAACATCTTTTCCCAACGGTTCTTGGAATTTGTAATTTCCAATGCCCTGGATCAACTAATCCATTGTCCCACCAGGGGCTCCAATATCCCAGACCTGGTCATTACCAACATGGGAGATAGATGCTCCACATCAGTGGTCACCCCCTCATTGGTTAGGTCTGACCATAAGCAAATCACCCTTGACATCCACACCCCTCCCCCCACCCCCCAGTAAGGAAACCTCCATAAAAAAATTCTCCAATGCTAACTTCACGCTACTCAAGTCAGAAGTGACAAACTTCATGACACCCATGCAGACGGGATCTGAAAGTTCGATTGCTGAATCCTACACTAAGGCACTGTATGAGCACATCTACTCGTGCATGAATCGTGCCATCCCAAATAGAACCAAGATGCTTTCCTCAAAAAAAAAGGAAGCCAATCTGGTGGTCCCCTGCCATAAACAAACTATACAACAGAAGGAAGAAACTGTTGCAAAAAAAGAGGAAAATCTCAGGATGCAAAAAACACCCTTACCAGCCTCAGTAAGAAGCTGAGATCCCTCATAAAATCCTCCAAAGCTAGTTATGAAAATAAAATTGCCAAAGATTCTAAAGACAGCCACAAGGCATTCAATAGTTATGTCAAGAATCTAAATGGCAATGCTCAGATCTGATCTGAGCTACAATAGAATGGCAATTAATGCACTGATCCCAAGGATATTGCCAATATCCTGGCAGATCAATTTAGTGCCAACTTCACCCCACCCCCACCCCCTAATGGGCCCATCTCAATACCAAAAGATTGCCAAATTCTAGTAATCATGGCCACACACGTAGAAACTGCACTCTCCAAAGCTAAGAATACAGCATCCATGAGACCAGATGACATCCCGGGCTGTGTACTACATGAACTACAAAATGAACTAGCACCTCACCTAAGTGTCATGTTTAATCATAGCCTCACCTCAGGCTTCATGCACACTGAGTGGCACACAGCTACAGTTATCCCACTCCACAAGGGGGGATCCACCTTGGATCTGGGAACTACCGTCCCATCAGTCTGATGAGCTTGATTTGCAAGGGCGTTGAATGCATTATCATGGAACTTATAAACAAAGACATTGGCAACCATCAAACACTGGACACCACCCAGTTTGGGTTCGTGAAGGGCCAATCTTGTCTCCTGAACCTGACTGACTTCTTTGAATCAGTCTCCAGAGCTGTGGACGAGGGTAAGGTGGTGTACACAGCCTATCTGGACCTTACCAAGGCCTTCGACACCATCCCCTACTCTGGAATCATAGATAAACTTACTAAGCTGGGCATAAATCCCTACGTTACTCAATGGGTTGCCAACTGGCTTACTGACAGAACCCAGACTGTAAAAATAGCCAACTCCAAATCCAGCTCCAAACAAGTGACAAGTGGAGTACCTCAGGGTTCAGCCCTGGGACCGCTCTTATTTGGCATCTACTTTTCTGAAGTACAGGCCAACACTAAGGGACTCTAGCTAACAAAGTTCGCAGATGACTGCAAACTGGGAGCCATAATTGAATCCCCAAATGATGTGGATATTCTACAAAAGGGCCTTACAGAAACAGATGCTTGGTGCCAGAGCCATGGGCTCAAGATTAATGCCAAGAAATGTATAGTTATCCCCTTTGGGGAAAACCACATACCCATGAATTACCACATAGGTGGCAGTACACTAAACACCGAAAGTGTGATGAGAGATGTAGGGACACAGGTGGACAGTGGTCTCACCTTCGATAACCACATCACCACAACAGTCAGGAAATCCTTCTATGTGGTACACCTCATCACTAAGGGATTTTCATCCAGAAAGAAGGAGGTCATTGTCCCACTGTACTCATCCCTCATTAGACCCATTATAGAGTACAACGCCCCTTTTGGTATGTACCTCACAAGACATCTGCAACAGCTGGAAAGGCAGCAGAAATACCTCATTAAAACAATTACAGGCCTAAAGCAGATGCCCTATGCTGACAGTCTAAAAAACTCCAGCTATACTCTGTGGCATATCGTCAACTCAGAGGCAAACTCTGCTTAACATACAAGGCAATGTCAAGCCCTGAGCTGTTGGACATGCTCCACTTAAAGAAATCCTAATCCCTCAGAGCCACACGCTCCAGGGATCTAAACCTTGTCATCACAATGAACAAAACATGCTGGAGGGATAGTTTCCTGACCCAGAGACTCCCCATACTCTGGAATAGACTGCTCATACATGTCAAGCAGAGTGCATCCTTGGCCCTCTTCAAAAGGAACCTTGACTATTGGATGGGAGATAGGAAATTCACCCCAGGGATCATGTCAGATCCCCTGCTAGACAGGGGTCCAGAGAAGTAAATATTGTGGGAAGAAATATCCAGGGAATTGTTATGGCTAGGCTTGTATACGCCCTAGGGCCAACAGCCTAGTACCAACCTATGAACCTATGATTATTCAGGATAGGTAATGATGCCATAATGCATCTGTCCAAGAAGGAGTACAATTAGGAGCCTCAGGTACAAAATTCATTGACAATCTATACCATTGTGATTGTTAGTAAGATCAACAAATAGAAAATAATTCATCTTAGAGTAATCCTTGAATACAGAGGAGATATTAGGGGCCATAAATCAAGCTGTCATAGAGAAGATCACAGCAAGGTGGTTATGTATGACATTGACTAGGGAGGGTGTAACAAGTGGGGTAGGGCAATTGGACGAAATGTTTGTGAGCACAAGATCAAGAAGGTTAACACCTCTGATTGGTAGGGACAATTTGGTCAAGTACATGGCATTTAAGAAGTCCAGATATTTCTGGCCATATTTATTGTCAATAGTAAATGTTTGCCAGTTTATGTGTGGATAGGTGAAGTCACACATAAAAAGGCTACTTGGTTCAACTGCTAACTTTTCTAATTGGTTAAGGGTATTCAGCATGTTCAGAAGGGAATCACAGTTGGGGATCTGTAATTGGCTATAATGTGGTATTTAATTTTACTGAGTGTAACTAGGACTTCCACCAGTTTAAGATGTGTATTGTGAAATCTGGTGAGAAACAATGAAATTATGAATAAATATAGATACCTCCATAGATGGCAATGGATCTGAATGCATGATAGGTGCTGCACCCTGCAATGCAAGGAGTGCTATCACTGCAATGGAATCAGGTTTCTGATATTACACAAATGCTGATGTCCTTAAGGTTAATTAAGACCTCAAGTTCAGAGATTTTGTTGTTTAAGCTTCTGACATTCAGCAGTGCTACCTTGATATTATCCAGATTGATGTTTACTATGTTGGAATGTTCATTAGGTGAACTCTGCCTAAAAAGGGCACTGAGGAAGAAACAAATCTTTTAGCCAATATATAAAAAACAAGGAGTGAAAGAAGCTGGCAAAGCATTTAGGCCTATAGATAATTTTATCCCATGCAGACTCATAATGGATCACCATAGAATGACACCAATTTACCAACTAATTATTGAAGTCAATTATTTTATCCTTCTTGCTATGTTAGAATGCAACTCAATGCCAGGGCCATGACCTCTTCCAAGACATAAGCAGAGAGCTCAACAATGTCTCACTGCATCTCCCACAGAGGGGACTACCTACGCTCTTTCACCCCTACATGGGAAGCTGCAAGGTTGTCACTGTATCTGGGTCAGTTCATGGACTTAAGGGTCCTAGTGACATCCATAATACTTGCACCAGAGAGGCAACTAACTGCCACCCTATCTTTAGCAAAACTGTTAGGTGTTGTATCTGTTCATCTTACAATGGAGTCACCAATGACTAAGACATGTCTGGGATGTGCTGCAGACATATGGGACCTTAAGCATACAGGCTTGCAACAGAGGTAACTCCCAGTAAGAGCAGGTGTGATTGCGGATGTGGATGTGGTATTAGTATATGTGCTAGGTGTCACAGGCAAGCTAACAGTACACCTAGGAGACTTAGGCAAGGATTTCTTTACTACCTCACTATATGTGGAAGTAATGCTTTAGGGATGTGTTAATGCAGTGTGGTTGTGGTGCAGATTGACAGATGGTGGGATGGAGATATTAGCCTCTAATTTAGATAAATAAGTACAACTTTCGCAAGTGGAACCAGTACTTGTTAGAAGAAGTGTGTTGAGACAGTTGCTATGGTGCATCACAAAATTGAGTGTTAGCAGGTTGGCTAAGGAAGAGGCGAAAGCAGACTTGGACTCACCATGGTGACAGGTAGCAGGTTTTTTTTTTTTGGGGGGGGGGGTCTATTAATTTCACAGATAATAGAATCAACAAAGAGTATAAAGTATGGATCTAGTATCAGTGAATGTTAAGGACACACAGTGTATAACCAGATTATTTATATTAGGAGGAAGAGTTCAATTTTGAATTAGATTTTGTCTAAGGAAAACTTGCTGACACCTGTAGTTAACACTGGACACTGAATAATCTAGGTCTGTGGAATACAACTGAAAAGTAAATAAATAAATCTCTTTTAAGTGGAGTGCTTCCTCAAAAATATATTTTTTTGCTTACCATAATATTCAGTGAAAGAAGAACGGGAGTGAATTTTGTGGTCAAATTAGCATAATGGGTAGACAGCTTGAAAAACACTGGATTTAAAACACAGATGAAAGGGGTGGGTGGGAAAACATTTCTTATTTCTCTTGGAAACTTTGGAATGTTTCTTTCCCTTTAAATAGAAAAAAATTGCCTCTAGCCCCTCCCTCTTTTCATAGGTAATTAGCATATAAATCCTATGACTCACTAATAGTCACACGTTTGTTCCCTCCTAACCAGAACTTTTAATGGTATGGTAAGTATGCTTAGTACTATCTGTGATGAAGTGACAAAGAAATGTACTTAGGAATATTTAGACTACTAATGCTGTTTGCATGCTAGCCACTCGTGGGTTTATGCATTAATTGAAAAACTCAGGTGTTTGATAAGATTGTATCACCTTGTTGAAACTGATTTGTGAGTCTCTGTTATGTCTTTTCTCGGAACATGATGCTCACAGTGACCATGAAACTTCACAGGATCCCAGGTAAATACTAGATTATCAGTCTGTAGACTCTCACAACCCAAACCACTAACCAGAGGTAATACCAAAAGAAGCAGACTTTCCTAATAATAATACAAATGATGTGCCCACTGCCTCATAGACCGTAAAGAAGTAGCTGACTGTATCACTGTTGCCAGCAATGGAATATTTTCAAACCAAATATGGGCATGTTATACCTCAGTCCCCCTGACACTGCACAAGCTTTGAGCTGGATAATCCTCTTTAGAACAGGCTTGAGGAATTGTTGCAGCAGGGCTTCATCACTGACTCTCATGGCAGCAATGACTAAACTGCTGATCTGAAGATGAGCAACGTTGACTTAGGATCTGCCAGATATATCTGCTTAACCATATTCTACATGATTATGTGACACTTTACGTCTGGTGTTTGGTACCGAGGTTTTGCTGAATTAATTTATTGTCAACTGTAATTAATCAGGCATATGTTAGTACATAAAGACATATCCCAGATGTTCTTAGCATAACCCAACATGAAAGATTTCGACAATGTGAATTCCTTATGCCAACCAAGAGTTTCAACAAATTAAACCAGACTGAATAATATGACTGGCATCCTGAACTATATCTCAGTCGTAGTCATTCAAAATAAGCCCGGTGATTTAGAATCCATTCTGTCTCTAGGTCCAAGGAATTAATTGTTCCACTATATTCAGATTTCACCAGACCTGTCATTGAGTACAATTGCCCTTTTTGGTATGTACCTAAGTATATCCAACAAATGGAATGTCTACAGAGGTTCCTCACTAAAAGAATACAGGGCATAAGTAAAATGTCCTATGCAGACCACCTCAAGGCCCTATCCCTGTATTCTGTCTCCTACAGGCTTTTGAGGGGAGATCTACTCCTGACATACAGGGCATTGGCATACCTCACTCTGATGGGCCTCCTGAATATCAGCAAAACAAACTGCATCAGAATTACCCATTCTAAAGACTTAAACCTTGCCTGTGATATAAACAGAACCTGCTGGAGAGGCAGGTATATATCCCAGAGATTAATCTGTCTCTGGAACAGGCTTCCCATCCATGTGAAGCAGAGTTCATCCCTAACCCAATTCAAGTATAATGTGGACAATTGAATGGGGAACAGAAAATTTATCGCTGGTTTGGCACCTGTGTCTCTAATAGACAGAGGCAGCCTGTAAATGTTTCATCTCCCATGCTCCTGCTTGTAAATGTTTCAACTCCCAAACCCCTGCTTACAATTATCACGGATACCAGAACTTGTCAGAGATTTGGGATGCATGGCTAGGCTTAAATATGCCCTTGTGGTTGTTAGCCTAGTAAATACCTATTAACCTATGTAAACTTATTACAGTCAGGACATTCTGGCTGAAGTCACAGAAGGAACTGATACTGTCAAAGTTGTGGAACTGGACTTGCTGAGGTTGCATGGGCTGAAAAAGGAGTACTCTAGTTCCAGACCATTCTTTTTTGGTGCCATGGTCCAAAACAACTGATTGTCTAAGACAGACATTGCAATTTCTGGACTTTAAGAAAAAAATTTCCAGTTAAAAGAGAAGGCGTAAAGGAAGGGATGCAGAAAGCTTCATTAAAGCTCCTTAAATTGAAGACCTTTGGTCATGGTCAGAAAACGTAACTGAACAATTTGTTATTTTTTTTTTATTTTGAGATCAGCATCTCCAAAAGTGATGCAGTACACCTGTCTCAGCAAAAATGAAGATACATTATATATATTTTTCCATTAGTCCTAACTGAAACGACTTTGAGGAAAAAGGTTGTGAAATGGGGGTCTACTATAGGTGCTTGCATGCTGGTTGCTTGAGGAACACCTGCTCATTGCCACTTGCTGGAAAAAACAAATAACTCCCACTAACCCAATCTCCTGTTTCTGTATAGCCCTCCCAACACCCTCTACTTAGCCCTACCAGAATGTAAACTCTAAACCTAAAACTCCTTCCCAGTTCCAAACCTAACTCCCTGGTCCATTACCCAAACTTCCATTCCCTATTCCTAACCCTAAACTCCCCATTTGCATCCTACATCTAAAATTCCAACTCGCTTCCTAAACCTAAATCCTCTGATTGCTTCCTAACTCTAAAACTCCCTTCCTGCTCCCTAATCCTAAAGCCCGCCTCTTACTCCTTCCCCGTAGTTGCTTGTTCAAACTCATATTTGAGTTTGAGCACAGACAGAAGCCCAGCTGAGCTACAAGGTCATTGATTGCCTTTTTTTGAGACAGTGTTTTTTTAGCACTTAGGACTCCAGCACCTGTAGTGAACCTGTGAAATGGCAATTGTCATATCAAGAGATTAAATACATAACACACAACAAAAATACTAAAGGTCTAAATGCCAAGAGGTCTACACTATAAAGTGAATTCTGTGGAACCTTCCTTTATCATATGATGTGCTAATACTTGAAGCTAGCCTACTGGCATATACCCTCATGTTGTACACTCATCTTTTTAAATGCTAAAAAAATGTAACTATCTTTTAGGAGCATGCCTTATGTTACACGGGAAATGGAAGTTTAGGAATATGCATTATGTTACATCGGGAATGGAGGTTTAGGTGCATGCATTATGTTACATTGATGTAAGTTAACGATATTGGTGTACTATAGATATCATCAGCTATTTACATCACATCTTGCACATATTTTTTTTTCGATGCTTTGGCCCTTAGAATTCTTTTTATCTTTGGAACAATTCACATAACTGTCTACATTCTTCAGTGATCTAACATATTGGATAATTTAACAGTGCTATTTATATGGACTGCTGGCCTTCTTTTTTGTATTATTTCTTTTTTTGGGGGGTTACTATGATTAATACCATCCTGTTTAAATAACATGCAGTTAATTGCTGCAAAAAGCATTATATCTCAAAAATCACATTCTAAACTAGTGACACTAAATACATTCTACAACACTTTTTTTTCTACAGGTGTCGAGTCCTTCTTAACCGCCTACCTCTCATTCCACGAGGTGACAAGCCTTCATACCCACCGTTTCTATAAGTACCCACTCTGAGAATGAATGAACTCAGAGAAGAGATAGAGAGAAGGCAGAAAAGGAATAAAATTAAAACAAAACTCACCTTTTCTATCTTCTCTCAGTCCCACAAAACCAAAACAAAGAACAAAATCTGGAACACAGACATTCCTGATGTACTGAGTGTTGACTACATAAACTCATAAGTTTTCTCCAGTGACATATTGGATAGGACATGACAAAATACTGCACCATTATCAGTAGAATTGGTTCAGCATGTTTTGTGGTAGGTTTATTATAGTGAATGTTTAGGAAGGAAGTTTTTTTATCAAACTGCCAGCTTATCACAGGATGCCATAATTTGTTTGGGAGAATCGCAACACAGTGGGGAGTGGGAATTTGCACTTTCCACATTATTTTATTATTTCACAGTTGGTGGTGTGGGAGCAACAGGTGCTTGTCCCCTGAATAAACCATTTATTTTTTTTTTGAGTGTCGACTATTTTTGGTCAATGAAGTGTATGCTAATGTAGTAGGTCAGTGATATTATGAAATATAACCTTAAAGATTACTTGTTGCTCTAAACAGCTTCAAATGGAGACACAACTTCAGGAGTCTTACTCACTTTCTCTCTCTGTCTCTCTTAGCATCCATGTGAAGAGACATTTATAGAACCCAAAAAGTTCTCTAGCAAAGGATAGCTCTTTCATGCAAGCTATTGGCTGCTTGAGATGTCAGTCATGCTGAAGAAAGAATGGAATGCCCATCTAGGTGGTAGGGAAGAGATGCTCTCAGTTCAGTCAGCCAGGGGAAGGAGCAATATCTCAGCTCAAAAATGAAAAATCATAATCTATTTTTGAAGCTTTTATGCTGAAGGTTAAGCTCTTTGGCAATGAATGAGTAGACGTTATTGTCTGTAAGTAAGCAAAACAGTATGTTCTGGCATTTTACAAAAAAAAGTGTGAGGAAATTTGAGTTACTCAGGAACTACTGAGAACTATTACAAGTGTTGAGGTTAATCTTGTTTGTCAATAGTTGTAATAAATAACGTGGGTTTTTTTCCCCTTTGGGTGCAGGGGCTTCCTTCTGCCACACTTTTTTCAGCATGCATTTACCTCAGTAAGGATATCATTGATATTTAAAACGTAAAAAAAAAAAAAAAAAAATATATATATATATATATATATATATATATATATATATATATATATATATACATATACATATATACACATGTTAAAAGATCGAACGTTTGAAACATCGAACATCGAGACCATATGGTCAATGTTTCAAAACATCGATCTTTTAACATATCTAAAAGTAAAAGAAAGAAATTAGTTAGAAGACTGTAATGCAGAGGGGCAAGCCCCCCTGCACCTCCCATGTGGGGGCTGTGCCCACCACACCCCCCTACTTAAATATACCAACTCCGAGATTGCGCTACAGCAGGGAATAGGAAAACTTCCCGTTCCGCGCTGTATTCTCAGTGTAGTGTGATCTCGGAGTTGGTATAGTCTTCCAACTAATTTCTTTCTGTTACTTTTAGACACGCTAAAAGATCAATGTTTTGAAACATCGACCATATGGTCTCGACCATATGCAGTTCGATGTTTCAAACATTCGATCTTTTAACATGTAACCATATAGGTTCATAGGTTCATAGGTATGTACTAGGCTATTGGCCCAAGGGCCTACGTAAGCCTAGCCAGCAAGGTTCCATGGCTTACGCCACCCAAGAAAGTTATTTTCCTGTGCCACTGTCAAGCAGAGACACAGAAGTGATCCCCGAGGTGTATTACCTATTTCCCATCCACTCATCAAGATTTTTCTTGAAGAGTGCTAATGAAGAACTTTGCTTGACATAGATGGGTACCTTGTTCCAGAGTATAGGAAGTCTCTGGGACAGGAATCTATCCCTCCAGCACATCCTGTTTACATATACATACATATAAAATAGCATTTTATGACAAATTCCACAGTCAGTTTTGTAGGTGCTCGTTTTTCTATTATCCAGTACAGAACCTTTTGAATAAAAAGTTGTAGAAAAGGTTTTACCTTCTTAGAAAGTAATACATTATTATGCAAAACTGTTCTTTCCCTCAAAATAAGATCACTGCAGGCCATTACTGTATATTTGCAGCTTCAACAAGCACTTCAAGCTGAGGAAGTCCAGACCAATGACTCTCTAGTCCCTGATACATTTGCATCCTTGAGAAACCTAGATGGTGACTTTGGATTTGAAAGATGTACAATATGTTGGCATATTATGAATTTCATTCCCTTATTTTTTCACTTGGAAGGTGTTAGTCTGAACAGCAATACAAGGCATACAGGGTCATACAGTTTAAGCAACAACACATCACTTGTACATGGAATGAGCAGAAAATATAAGTAATCATACCTTGAGCAATAAAGTTTGAGCAGCTGTGATTGAACAACCTCATATAAAATATGTGCTTGTACATCACACTGTCTTCTGGATACTATCACTGGATGTTAAGTTGTCTATCTCGCCTTCATTCTTGCTGGATGGGTTCGGAGCCGACCTCGGCTCCGACTCGGCCACTCTAAAGCTCGAGAGTTGGTTCCACCGGCTCGAGGCTCCCCTTATATCCCACAATGCTAGGCGATAGTTACCTCAGATCTCGTTTGCCGCTACAGCTTCGAGGTTGGTTATTCTACCGGTTCCTGGTGAGTTTTAGCTTTTTCTATAAAAAGTTACTCTTTTTACCCCTTTTTTAGTTTAATTATTCTTAAATTAGTGTAGTTCATTGAACTTTATCCCCGAACCTAATTTTTCCCGTTTCTTGTTTAAAGAACTTTTAGTTCTTCCCTTGGGCCTTAGGCCTTCCCTTCCCTAGGGAGTGTTTGTGTAGTGTTCTACTGTTTATTGTACTTTATTTTTAGTAATTTTACTAAACTTTGTAATTTTGACAGGGTATAACTGGTGTGTTTGTGTGTGTGTTTGTGTTCACCAGTTAGGCTATGTCTAAAGAAGCAAAGGTCTCGGGATTCAAGAAGTGTGATGCGTGCTGTCAGAAAATGTCTCTGACAGACGCTCACACTTCTTGTGTCTATTGTCTGGGGCCTTTGCACCTGCAGGACTCCTGTGCTGTCTGCCATGGCTTCAGCCCCAGGGTCCTGCAGGAAAGAAAAACAAGCTTATATTGAGAGGCTTGTTGAAGCCTGAGGATTCCCTGTCTGTCTCAACAGGGAAGCCCTCCAAGGCATCGAGGTCTTCGGCTCCGGCTTCTGAGCCGAGACCTCAGGTTGTTCAACCTTTGCCTTTATCGGCTCCGGCTGGAGCCGATAAGACTCAGTCCACAGTTTCTGTGGCTTCCTCGCTCGGCCGGAGCCGAGGTTATCGAGGTACCGTGTCGGCTCCGACAAGATCTTCGGAGCCGACAACCAGAAAGAGGTCTAGGTCACCTTCTCTTGGCTCCGTTCATTCGGCTCCAGGATCTCCCCTGCTGTCTGAACGGAGCCAGAGGTCTCATTCCTCTAGGTCATCGAGGCTGTCCGATCATGACCTTCAGAGGGTGGTGAGTCGACTACTCAAGTCTGAGGCACTAGCCCAGATGCTTCAGAGCCCGACTCATCAGTCGGTGCCTGCCCCGTCCATCAACTCTTTCCTCCTTCGACTCTCTTGAGTTCGAGCCGGGTCATGTCGGAACCGAGACTGTGGTCACCTCGGAGCCGAGACAATTGTCTTCGGCCCGCGTCGGCTCCGTTTTCTTCCATGGAGGAATCTCGGCGCGGACTTCCCTCGTCGGCTCCGAGGGGGTGAGTGGCATCGGACCCTTGTCCGACCCCCACTCCCTCTCGGTGCTTCGGCTGGTGAGTTCGGCTCCGACATCGGCCTCGGAGCCATCACTGTCGGTGCCGAGGGGGGTCCTTAGCTCCTCGGAGCGGGGACCTCTGGCTCTGCCTGACAGGGGTGCTGAGGTCATGCGGAGTGTGTTAGAGCCTGGCTCTACTCCACAGTCGGCTCCGTCAGCCCCTCCCTCTATGCTGCCTCAGGGTAAGTCGACTCACTCCCTCATCCCGGACCGCAGAGAGCCAACTTCTCAGGAGCTCCCTTTGAGGATTTCATCCTCTTCCGAGGCCTCTCCTGATTTGGCAGAAGAGCCCCCTCGGAAGAGGAAGTGCAAGAGGAAGCACATTGACTCACCTGAGTCTATCACGCCGGACACAGATCTGGATGATTCTGAGGGTTCCCCCCGTTCCCCTTCTGAAGATGTCTCATTTGCAGACATTCTGGAGATCCTTAAACAGAGGGGAAATTGGCCAGCCCTCAACCCTTCGGAGGACGAATCTGTGTATCTTGAGGCGTTTGGCTCTCGTCCTTCCACCTCCTGGGTGTCCCCTTCGACCCCTCATGCAGGTGGTTGCTAAAAAGGCATGGACGGCTCCTGATTCAGTGGACCCCACTCCCAGGAGACCCTCCAAATTCATCACAGCTCCATCAGACAAGGAATTTTTATCAAAAGGAGTCTCTGTTGATGCTATGGTGGTAGCTGCCGCCACAAAGAAGGAACTGGCTGATCCTTCAGTGCCTGTCCATCCACCTAACAAGGAATCTAGGTCCATGGATAGGTACGGAAGCGGATGTTCTCCTCAGCGACATTTACTATGCGTCGCTGAATTACCTGTGCCATTTCACTCGCCTTCAAACGTACTTGAACAAAGAAGCGAGTGAAATGCTGAAAGACCCTAGAGCTACGGGTTTCCAAGAAAAATGAACACGCAGCTGGCTATCCTTAATTCTATTTCCAACTCCTCCATGCGCCTCCTCTTATGCGGCCGATGGAGCGAGCAGAGCCGCAGGAACAGGGTAGCCTTACGTAGGCACGCCTGGATGCGGCTATGCAATTTTGCGGAACCTTTCAAGACGTCTTTCACGAACTCCCCTTTGATGGATCATCTCTGTTTGGTCCACAAGTGAAAGAAACCCTGACTAGGTGCGAGACTGATGGCAAGACCCTTTCTGCCGCCGGAGTCCGTTTTCTACTCCTTCTAGGCCTTACCCCAAAGGCCAGAAGGGGGAAAGATGTGGTTCCGTAAACAATCTCAAGGGACTTCGCCTGACGACAGAGTCGGTTCCCGCCAGAGGCAGAGGGGGAACAACAATGGTAGACGCCGCCCTAGAGGCAGAGGGGTCCGCAGAACCAGGGCAATCGAGAAACGCCTTCCGATAAGCCCTTTCAGCATCCCTGAAGTGTTGCCCGACTGCCCATCTTCGGAGGCAGTCGGGGAAGATTGTCACTGTACCCAGAAGCCTGGCTATCCTTGACACAAGACAAATGGGTACAGTCCATCATTTCGAAGGTTATTCTATTCCCTTTCTTCGCTTTCCAAATCAGTCAAAAAATCCCTTCCAGATGTTCCACCCGCTCAAAGGGATATAGCAGCTTTGGAAATTTCAAAACTGCTTGCAAAAGAGCTATTCAGCCAGTGCCAGCAGACCAACTAGGATCCGGAATCTACTCAAGGTTCTTTTTAGTTCCAAAGAAAACGGGACTGGAGACCAATTTTGGATCTCAGTATCTTGAACAGATCGGTCAAGAAAACAAGATTTCGGATGGTCACGCTGCAATCCATTCTTCCCCTATTGGGAAAAGGAAACTGGATGTGCTCTATAGACCTTCAGGACGCGTACTATCACATAAAATGAACAGACGCTCCAGAAGATTCCTCCGCTTCAGGCTGGGAACCAGTCATTTTCAGTTCAGGGCCCTGCCCTTTGGTCTCACCACTGCCCCGGTGTTTACCAAATGCATGGCAGTGGTAGCTTCTCACCTGAGACGACAAGGATTCCAGGTGTTTCCATATTTGGACGACTGGCTCCTCACAGCTCCCACCAAGCATCTCCTTCTGATGGCCAGAGATTACACTTTTCGCCTGTCAAAACTGGGTATCTCAATAAATTGCGAAAAGTCTGTTTTGTCGCCTTGTCGCACTATTACCTACATAGGCGCAAATTTAGATACTGTAAACATGTCTGCAACACTAACGAACCAAAGGATATCAGACATTCAAAAATTGGTATCACTACTTCTCAACAACAACAGAGCCAAAGCCAGGTTAGTTCTAAAGGTGTTGGGAATCATGGCAGCGCCATACCTCTCCTTCCATTGGCCAGATACCACATGCGGATCCTTCAGTGGATGCTTTTTCTCAATGGTCATACCAGGAACTTCCAATGTCTCACACCATTATGATCACGCAAGCATGCAAAAGCATCTCATGTGGTGGATGTCTTCCCCAGCTCCTGTTGGGGAGACCATTTGTTCCACCTCCTCCGGTTGCTACTCTGACAACGGATGCCTCCCTGATCGGGTGGGGGGCATTATCAGGGCAGGACAGTCCAGGGCACATGGCAACCAAACGAATGCCACTTGCACATAAATGTTCTGGAGATGAGAGCAGTGCTTTTAGCGTTGCAAGCCCTTCAAGACTCTCTTCCCTTGGGAACGATTGCAATCCAGACAGACAATATGTCTGTAGTGTGGTACATCAACAAACAAGGCGGAACCAGATCATACCCCTGTGTCGAGAAGCACTCAGACTGTGGCAATGGGCGATTTCTTCTCAGCGTTTCTGATAGCAACGCACATCCCCGGAAGTCCAATCACATTGCGGACAAGTTGAGCAGAGCTATTCTCATGCCTCACGAGTGGTCTCTGAAAGACTCTGTAGTGAGAGAGATATTTCTCAAGTGGGGTCAGCCTTACTGCGATCTTTTGCTACTCCCCAAAACAGCAAGTGCAGAGAATACTTCACTCTATTCCCTTTACCAGGCCAACCCAGCAGGGACGCTAGTCCAAGTTTGGCCCCGGGACTTCTGTATGCATTTCCTCCTTTCCCACTGATCTCTCAAGTAATACAGAAAGCTATCGCTCAGAAGGCCTCATTGATCCTCATTACTCCTTACTGGCCTCGCAAGTGTGGTTCCCCTTTCTGCATCGATTTCTCTTGAGCGACCGTGGAGTCTGGACCTAGTTCCAGATCTTTTGACCCATCAGTCGGGTCAGTTTCATCGCCTCCTCCCTCTCTGAACCTCACTGCTTGGTTCCTCCACTTCCAACCGTAGCCAGGCTTCCTCAATTATCTCACTCTGTTAGAGATATTTTGATAGCTTCCCATAAATCTTCCACTCGAAAGATTTATTTGAGTAAGTGGAAACGCTTTTCATATTGGGCACAAGGAAAGGACATAGATCCTTTCACCGCTTCCATCCAACTAGTCCTTGATTTTCTTGCTGAACTCTTCCATGCAGGTTCATCTCCATCTACTCTTAAGGTTCAATTGGCAGCTATTTCTAATTTCCATGTGGGTATTTCTGAATCTGCCCTAATGTCCCACAAACTCTGCAAAGCCTTTTTGAAAGGAGTTTTTCTTCTCAGACCTCCTGTAAGAAATCCTCCTTCTCCTTGGGACCTAAATTTAGTTCTTGCTTCTTTGATTCTTTCCCCTTTCGAACCTGCAGCTTCATGTTCCTTAAAGTTATTATCATGGAAAACTCTCTTTCTGGTGGCTATCACATCAGCTAGAAGAATTTCAGAACTTCAAGCACTCAGTTGTCGCTCTCCTTACCTTGTGTTCCATAAGGACAGAGTTTCTTTACGAACTAACCCGTCCTTTTGCCTAAGGTGGTTTCAACATCAAATCTAAACCAATGCATTGACCTCCTGTCTTTTTCCCGGAGTATTCAAATAGGTCTGAACAAAAATTACACTGTCTGGATGTTCATCGTCAATTAAGGTACTACTTGGACAGGACGAAACAATTCAGAAAATCTGATCAGCTGTTTGTCTCCTATGCGGAAAGCAGAAAGGGACTTCCAGTTTCAAAGGTATCTTTATCCAGATGGCTAACATCTCTGATTACCCTTGTTTATGAGATTAGACACCAAAACTGCCTAATAAGCCTAAAGCCCATTCCACCAGAGCTTTGGCTACTTCTCTAGCCTTCCAAGACAGACTGCCTATTGACACCATTTGTGCAGCGGCTACTTGGGCTACTCCTCACACTTTTGTTTCCCATTATAAGTTGGATTTAGCTTCTAGGCATAGAGCTAATTTTGGTTCCACTGTTCTCAGGAGTCTGTTCCGTTAGGCCACCCGGGACAAGGTGCTAGGGACGGTCCCATCCAGCAAGAATGAAGGCGAGATAGACAACTTAACATATAGAAGTTATGTTCTTACCATAACGTTCCATGTTAGTTGTCTTCTTCTCGCTTCTTCTAAGGCCCCACCCTCCTTCCCCTGGCCTGGACAGACCTAGAGGAGTTGTGATCGTGACCTCTCTTTCTACCACCTCTTTCTTAGCTATATGCTATTATGCATATTTCTTGTTTCAGGATGTAGGTCACCCTTCTTCTTCCTGTTGTTAGAGGTGGATTCTGTTTTTTACAGTTATACTGTTTCTGTTATAAGCTGGGGTTAGCTTACAAACGAGATCTGAGGTAACTATCGCCTAGCATTGTGGGATATAAGGGGAGCCTCGAGCCGGTGGAACCAACTCTCGAGCTTTAGAGTGGCCGAGTCGGAGCCGAGGTCGGCTCCGAACCCATCCAGCAAGAAGAAGGCGAGAAGAAGACAACTAACATGGAACGTTATGGTAAGAACATAACTTCTATTTTTCTGATGGGTGTATGTCAATACTGTGAAAGAAGAAAAATGTAGAAATTCACTTTTACTGAATGTAACATAATGTCATTTGCTGAAAAAGGTAAATGTAATGATATTTCATTAAGGCTCAGATGAGGTCACAGCAGGTATGATAAAGATGCTGGGTGAGACAGGGGAGAAATGGCTCCTGAGGGTACTTACAGCTGTGTGTTGAGAAAGACGTATCCCAGATGACTGGAAAATAAGAATACTCATGCCAGTGTACAAGAACAAAGGGGGACAGCCACAGCTGTGGGCAGTACAGAGGTATCAAACTACTATCACATTGCTTGAAAGTTCTGGAGAACCTGATTGATAAACAGATACGTAGAGTAGTAGAATGTAAGATGGGAAATGACCAGTACAGATTCAGATCAGGATGCAGAACAACTGACCCGATGTTGACCCGATGTTTGTATTGCAACAGATACTTGAGAAGAAGCTAGAGATGAGGATAGAGTCCAACTGGCCATTTCTAGACTTGGAGAAAGCATATGACAAGGTCCCAAGAAAGCTGATCTGGGCAGTACTGCGGTGGTTTGAAGTCCCAGAAATATTGGTAGAATTAGTGCAGCCTATGTACAAGGACCCAATGACTAAAGTACAAACAGTGTTTGGCTTCACAGATGGGTTCCCAGTGGGAGTGGGTGTAAACCAGGGTTCAGCGCTGAGCCCACTGCTGTTCATACTGGTGTTGGACCACATTTGCAAACAGGTCAGAGGGGACAGATCAACAAAGCTGCTGTATGCAGATGATGTGACTTTACAGGCAGACTCTGAGCTAGAACTTCAGCAAAGGACAGGAGAATGGAATGCAAAACTGAAGGCAAATGGGATGAAACTAAGCACAAATAAGACGGTGGTAATAGGAGCAAATTGGGGAAATCAGAAGAAGCTGAGAATAGAGATATAAGGGAAGATAGTGGAACAGGTAAATAGCTTCAAGTATCTGAGAGGGGTGGTTGAGGAAAAGGGAAATCTGTATGAAGAGGTCAAAGCTAGAATCAGATGGGCTGCAGCCAAATGGCACACAATGTCAGTTATAGTCTATTACAGAAGAATGCCAAAGAAGCTGAAAAGTAAGGTGTACAAGACAGTGGTGTGACCAGTACTACTGTATGGTACAGAAACCTGTGCAGTAAAGGCAGAACAGTTGAAGATGCTAGAGGTGATGGAAATGGAGTGCCTGAGAAGGGTGGTAGGATGCAGATTGTGGGACAGATGAAGAAATTAGGACATAAAAGCAGAAGCCAAAATAGCTACAATTGCAGAAAAAATCAAAGAGAACAGATTACAGTGGTTTGGACACGTGCAGAAAAGCAGAAGACAATCTGGTGAGGAAGATTTAGGACAGACAGGAAGAAGGTAAAAGGAAGCGAGGACATCCAGCAAACAGGCAGATGGATTGTGTGAGAGAAGATCTGTGACAGTCAGGCATGAGTGTTAAAGAAAGCAGGAGTGTGGCACTGAATCGAGAGAGTTGGTGAAAGTTAACATGATACCCCGACCCCATGTAGGAAAAAAAATGGGAAAAAAGGGGGCTGATGATGATGCTGATTTCATTAAGGAATAAAATTAGCATTCATCATCATCATCATCATCATCCTCATCATATCCTCTGTACCTACCTGCTTAAAGCATCTACTGAACTGCCTACATGTTGAGAAAAAAAAGGCAAACTCTGACATACAGAAACTGTAAATTCTGAAAATATTCTAGCCTGAGGAAACAGTTAAACCAAAGAAATTATGGTTTATTTACTGAACAGTCAAAAGCAACTTAATGACTCACATTTGCTGATTGCCTAATTGCCTATGTGATACTTGAAAGACTACCGGAAAGTTGAATGGGCTACTGCTTCTCATGTCCCAAATGTATATCTAGATAGACAGAGAGATAAATACAGATATAGATAGAGATGTAGATATATAGTGATGTGTGTGTGTGTGTGTGTGTGTGTGTGTGTGTGTGTGTGTGTGTGTGTGTGTGTGTGTGTGTGTGTGTGTGTATGTGTGTGTGTGTGTGTGTGTGTGTGTGTGTGTGTGTGTGTGTATACTGTATATGTGGTGGAATTTTAGGAAAGTGGGTTAGATATGGAGTGTATTAGATTATTATTATGAGTGTTGTATGGCTTCTCCAATTGTTAAGAGTGGATGGCTTGAAGGTTTGTGATCCATAGTATCATAGATGAGTAGAATGACTCAAATGAATTGCATTTGAAAAGATTTACAGTAGCAAGGGTTGTTAAAAGAAAAATAATGTGGATGAAAAATCAGGAGGAGGCAGGACTCATTTAAGGTGAAATTTTAGGATGGATTAGAAAAGCATGTGTAGGGACTTTGGGGTTAAAGGTGGTGCAAGAGTTAAGATGTGTGGGGTGTTGGGTGGGATGTAATGAGGGACGCAGGAATTTGGAGTTGCAAGAGGGGGAAGTTGTGGGTTATAAGTATAGAGCAGTGGTAAGAGTAAGGTTGATAAGTAGAAAGGTTGTGTTGGGAGAATTTCATTGTATTATTGTTTGCTGGAGATCTGATGGCTTTCTTTGAGAGGATATTTAGGGATTGACTGTGGTATATTATCATAGGAGGTATGTGATTTGAGGTTGGAGGCTGTGTTTTATTTTTTGTAGTTTGTTATAATCTGGGGATATTGTGTATTACGACTTGCTTTAAAATGATGTAATTTGAAAATATATATTACATTTTGGGACTCACAGAAAAAAATGCTGACACTGGGAGAACAGGCGGACTCCATACTGCTTGTTCCAAAAAGTCAAGATCGAACCTCAGACACTGACACTACAAGATAACAACAGTAAGTAATACAACTATGTGATTTCCAGCATTGCAAAGATTTTGATAAATGGTAATTCCACAGTGCAGATTTAGGGAAAATGAACTTTAAAAACCAAAGAAGACTTTCAAGATGATAAGCTAGATAAGTCATAGGAACTTAACTGTTCACAGCCTGTATTGCATTGTCATGATTCCAACGAACACATGCATAAGCCTCCGTGGGTTTGAAGTTTGTCTAACACAAAGAGAACCTATACAATCCAATCCTCACTTAAGTACATGACATCCTAGGAAGGAAAAGTAAGGGAACCCCAACCAGTAGTCCATCACCCAAATGAGGGTGGCTGAGCTTGGACTACAGCTAAGATAAGTGAAGTGGCTGCAAAGAAAAGCCAATGCCCATAGCAGCTCACCATTTATACTCCTTCCCCCATTGTTTAAATTTCAGTGCTGTACCTGACCCTTCAGGCTCCTTATGTAAAATTGCCTTCCAGGTAGCTTGCTTTAGGGTGGACTATGGCACTGTCATTTCTGTACCTCTGTTAGGACAGCTGATAAATTCCAGTCACACACTTAGCCTCCCATCCATGAAACCTAGGTGTAGATACTGTACACTTAGACACTAGTTTAACTCCCAAGTAAAACTGTTCTAGGGACTGTAAGTAGCTGCCCATACTCCACACTCTGAAAATTCACAGCCTAAAGTCAGGAGAACAAAATTACTAATACTGTGCTAATATAGTAACAGATTGCATAGACACAAGGTAAAATTTGCCAGTAGTGAACCTTTACCCAAGTACCTTCGTACAGACTTGCAATTAGTGAACCTTTACCTAAGTAACAAAATTTGGCTGCTTTCAACCCAGCTGCACTGATTGTATTTTGGCAGGGCTTCATGAGTGGAAGCCCCGTTCTGCTCAGATATGCATAGCATAACTTTACTCTGTTCCCCTAGCCTACACCCAATTCCCCACCCATCCTCTCTTCCTCTACTTAAATAGCACCAATATTCCCTCCCTACTGTCACTTATAAAAAAAAAATAACAGTTTTACAATTGCTATAGTATGTACATTTGATGTATGTAACTTTAGGTAATACTGGTACTTCATTATGTGGATTTTGTAATTGGTTAAGCATTGATTAAGTTGATTATTTAATGTGTGGTTATTTTGCTGAGTTTTATCTCTGAAGAATTCTTTGCTTAGAAGACAAAAGCACTTAGACATATTAAAGTGCATTCCTGGTTTTATTTGAGTGGTTTGTTTGTGTTTCAGTTTTGAAGCAGTTTGCTGGCTTTATTGCAAACAGAATTTTCCAGTTGTTGTGGTCCACTGGCAGAGTTTGGTGGAATTTGCTGTTTTTTCTTCATACAGACCTGCAATTACTATGTGGTTACTGTTCAAAACTGCTTATACCAGACTACCCATCATGGTCTTCTTACTACTACACTCCACACTTTTACTATCCCTCACTATACTCACTTCTTATCACAAACCTCTCAGTGCCACCCTAATATCCAAACACCTTCCTAATGACCCACAACCACCAATAACCTTACACTACTCAAACATCTCCTCTAGTCTAATCACTCTCAATTATTTTCACTACCTAAACCCTCATTTCCTTCCATCTAACTTAAGATACATACCACACACTATTACAAAAACATTTTTCAACATTCAAATACTTTATTTCAGTTAACCAATATACATATAAATATAAATATACAGAATAACAACAAACCATTGAGACATAAATAACCATTTCCAACAAAGTACATGTGGAGAAATACAAACATCTCAAATCTTTAACTTCTTCACTTAAAATTAATCTTAAACTAGCTCAGTGTCTACTTCCCAATATGGTCATGTTTTTGATAATCTCTTCTGTATACTTTTTATCTATAATTGAAGAATGATTACAAAAGCGTATTTAATTTGTAGTCTTGAGTATAACTTCTAAAACCTTTCTAGTTAAAGTTATTCTGCCTTTTCAAAATCAAATTATCTTACTTCCAAGCCTCTTCACTATTAATAGAAATCACTTTTCATTTCATAATAATAGTAATGATACATTCTTCTCTAAATACTTAACTTCAATGTCAGTCTTTAATGCACCCCATTCCTCCTTAATAATTAGTGTATGATGACTCCAGACCAAACTATATTCAATATTTAAATAAAAAACAAATGCAGAAATATATAACACATACAACTGTTTACCACCATTAGCATCAATTTGCTTTTCAACTGATCATATATGCCTCTCTGTTTTTTACCTTTTTCCCTTTTTTATCACATATTTGCTTATTCACTTCAAATAGTTGACCATGTTTCTATGTAACTTTTCCATGGTAGTCATCTACTTATGAACCTATGCTTTAGACCTCAAAGGCTTCCTTCCTCTTCTTTTCTTAAGTGGTCTACTACTCATATGAATTTTACAACTGTTGAGTTTCCCCTCTTTTTTCCAGTTTCTATTTATTGCTTTCTTCACCATTAACAATATTATCCAGACCAATTCTTGACTCATGTCTATATCACTTCAGGGAAAAACCTTTTAGTCGAACACCTCTTTGTTGAACACTAATTGTTGAAAGTTTGATCCGTCGAATGGCCGCTTTAGTGATTTTTTTTCCTAGGGGGAAAAATGCTTGGCCAGCCTAACAAACATCAACAATTTCACAAAATTTAATACCAACCAAGGTGGGGGCCTGCAACCCCCACCCCACAATGTGGGGGGCTGTGTCCCCCACACCCTCCTAACTAAATATACCAACTCTGAGATCACACTACAGTGGGGAAAAGAGCAAATCCCCAATGATTGCCAAGCATTTTTCCCACTAGGAAAAAAATTCACAAAAACGACCATTTGATGGATCGAGCTTTCAACAGTTTGCATTCAACAGAGAGATGTTCGACTAAAAGGGTTTTCAGTGAAGTGAAGTAGACCCCTTAACTCTGTTCCCCCATAACCTATATCACCTGAATAAACAACCTCAAGCAATATGCCTTTTTTCAGTTCAACTCTACAGTGAATTACACTATTCTCTCAACACTCCTCCCCAACTCCCTCCTCCAGTCTTGCCTGTCATTCCTAGAAAATATATATAGCCTGCCCTCTCCCACTTTTGACATCTTCTGGAGTATTCCTCTGACATGGGGTACAGCCTCTCAGGTGTATAACAGTATTTATGGAGGCACTTCCATTTGAAGACCCTACATTTTCTAGACTGTATTGCTTTAGTAAGCATAATACACACTTTCTCCAGTCTTTTACATTAATACCTTTCCCCAATAATGTTTCCTATTCTTTCTAGAGCATTTTCTTTGTGTCGCTTTTCCTTGCCCAATAATTTACAAACTCTAGAAACTATACTTCTTTCTAGTTTGTCTTGATTTCTTATGGCCACAACCTGTGGAACAATTTCAGGCCAATCTTCTCTTCTTACTTGTTCCCATTTCATCTGATGTACCTCATTCCTTAAAGCATAATGATATAAATAAGCTTTCTTGGGAACTACACATCTGTTCTGTATTTTATCCCTTGTCAACATCTTAGCTTACAAAACTCTCTGATTACAAAACATCCCACTATTATTCTCATATGCCTCAATTTTTCAAATCAGATTCTGGAGAGGAATTCACTCAGTGGGGAGGATATAGTTTCTCTAGTCTTTTGAAGCTTTTGTCTGAAAAAATATGCTAATTATCATGCTAATGAATCCATCAGTGGAGGTATAATCAGTCAGGTAGATTCTCCCCATATCACCTCAAACATATTCATGGAGCCTAACCATAGGTTATATTTCCGAATCATTTGTTTCTAAATTTCCTTGTAACCTACTATATGATGTCTTGCCAACTGGTTTGCTCTTTCGTTTTCAGTTATACCTGAGACAGCCAACACCCCTTTCTCCCTTAGAAGTAGTGTTCTTTCACAGGATACACATACTTTTTCCCCAGCCATAAAATAGTTATTGAGCTTCTTGACCCATTCACTACGTATTGACATCCGGAAAGTCTAACCTAAGTATAATACATGTGATACTGCACACACCAGTGTAAGACTTGGGCCCTCTGATATTAACCCATTTCTAACAATTTCCATTCTGCCTAGCTCTTCTGTATTTCTCTTAATAAGTTATCATTGGATCTCCTTGCTTCCTCACATGTCTTTCAACCAGATCCCAAGGCATTTTATGTCATCCACATTTCTGTTCAGAGGGTAAGACACATAATTGTTGTCTGGGATATTAATCCCCATTATTTTAATATTTTATTCATTTATTTTCTACCCTACCTTCTGACCAAATCCCCTTAACATCTACCAAAGCTTAGGTAAATCTGTTTTCCAGTCATGTAGTGACAATATAATATCATCTGCATACAGAGCAATTTTCATCTCTAAAAAACCCCACACGTAGCCCTTAATGTCTGACCCACATATCTTCCTAGCTAATGGCTGCTTATATAAAGCAAAAAATGCAGGAAGACTGAACAACCTGGTCTTGTGCCCCTAGCTAACAGGACTAGACAGCTACCCCTAATTTTCACTCTTGCCTCCACTCCCTTTTATATGTTTTTGAGTAACAGAAGACATTCTGAGGGAAAATCCATATTTTCTAAAACTATGAAAATATATCATTGATCTTTTGGTTGAAAGATTTCTTCATGCCTAGTGTCACTACGATTACCTCTCTATGATGTGTGTTTACATAAAAAATTACCATCAATGTCATCAGAATCTTATTAAGTGCTCTTTTTGTTATAAAACCACATTGATCTCCTCTGGTAATCTGCACTAATATCCTAGCTAATCTAAAAGTGATTACATTCATAAACACCATCTAATCATAATTTAACACTATTATGGGATGATAGGAACCTGGATCCATTAAGTTCTGTCGATCTCTAGGCAGTACAACTATTATACCAGACTTCCATGGAATTAGAGAAAGCTGTCCTTCATAACTTGATTAATCACCTTTGCCCATATCTTGCAAATCTTACCTATTTCCATTTTCTGCACCTCAAAAGGTATTCCATCACTACCATATGATTTGCCCACTTTTTGTTGCCCTATTGCTTAACTTCTTTTTCCATTATCTCCGTCACTATCTGCTCTCTCTGCATACAATTTAATTTAATTTTCATCTCAGATATCTTTGTATTTCCTCCTTCCACTTTTAGAGGTTTCTTCCTCTTTATACAGATTTTCAAAATATTGGGCAAATACTTGCAGGACTCCTGCCTGATCCTCTATTAACCTCCCTGTTTTTATGTCTTTGACTGTCCTCATTACACAGTCCTTCTGCTGCCTTAGTCTGGCCCCTAACACCCTTACAGCAGTCATAGTTACTTACATACATATCCTTTACAGTAATACTTTGTGCCAACAGCTTACAATCATCCATACTTTGCACCTTCTCCAAGACTATTCTCAATCTTTCCTTTTCTATTGGAGTCAGTCAGTTTTGCCCTGCAAATGTGCAATTGTCAGATTTATTTAAGTTGGTTATTTCATTCCCTCTCTTATTTTTGTCATTTACCTCTGACAGAATTCTGAACTCCCTCCTTAAAAAGTTCATTTCACTCATCCCCCTCCTTGATAGTCATGCCTCGCCTTTCAAACAATAAATGCTGTAACTTATCCCTGCACCATTTTGTAAAATCCTTCCTTATTAACAGATATGTGGGTCAGTTGCCTCAGGCTAACTTTGCAAGTACTGCTGCAGGATCAGACTGAATTATGGAGCCCATTTCATCCCTACCACCACATCTTTATACTCTCTTGTAATACAGACCCTATCAATTCTTTGCCAACCATTCCACTTAGGGCTGTAGTATGTGAAACCATTCTGCCTATCTGACATCCCCCTCGCCAAACATCTACCAGTCCCAAAAGCTTGAATACTTGTTTTTATTTTTTCTCAGTCCTTGACAACCTATTACACTGTCTCCTACCAGTCATGTCCCCTATATTAACACTATGTTCCAGTTTCCTCCCATTACTAACATCCCCTCATGAAACTGAATAGTTATCAACATCTCTGCCTCACTGTTGTAAATTTCATCCTTGTGGGACCATAAATTGCTGTTACTGTGATTTTATGACCATTGAGACTTCCTGCCCACTGTGCCAAACATCCTTCTCCTTCTTCCAAAAGACCTTCTTCCCTTAATCTTATACATTTGTTTGTATTAAGATAATTCCCATCCATCTTGCAGCTTTACACCTAGGTACTGACAGTATCCTAAACCCTGCTCTTTCAAGCTTCCTGTGTTATTCCTCATCTAAATGAGTTTCCTTTAAGGCTATAAAATGGGCACCATATTTTCTTACAAGATTCCTTTTTATCCAGATTGGTCAAACAATTAAAATTCCACATCACACACTTAATTTCTCAAATATCAGTCAGACCAATATTGATGACCCCATTAGTGTTTTCTGCCATACTTTCTATTTACAAATAATCCTCTGATATACACAAGAGGATTAAATCAAATAGCCTCAAAAAATCTTCCCTACAGTTTGCTAGCATTATCCTGGCACTGGGCAGTGGCCATACTTAAAAACCATGGACTCCTTCCCAACTTCATTTTTGAATTTACCTTTCTTACTTATTTTATCCAATGCTTTCCCTACTGATCAGATTCCACAAGACTATCTTCTAGTGACAGAACAGTCAGAAACAGCTGAACAACTTTTATTACTATATGATGAAATTGCTTCCTATGATGAGGCATATCCTCTAAATATGTACTTAGTAATTGTCTCTTCTCCACTCTAATTTGGTGAGTGCAACTGCAGTGCTAGAAACAATAGTATGTCCCACTCCTCCAAAAACCTGTCTAAGAACTCAGATATTTTACATTTAGTTTTATTAGTAACCACTACCAGCTTCTTCATCTTCCTTATGCCTTTCCATGAATTCTTATTTCAACTTCATACTCTGTTGATATTACCAAATTCTATATCTAAGACAACATCCTCTTAGCCTGTTTAGTTGCTACAGATACCCTGCAGTCCATCCCTTAAAACATTTCCATTTTCTCATAAACAGCAAAGACTTTTCTTCTGTTGTTCTCCCAGTACAATGAGTTAACAGTAATGATATTTCACCTCTCATCTTAATGGAACATTCCATGTCTCTTCATCTCAGTCCCCACCAACTCCCAAGTATTCATGTAGTGACATTACTGCAATCCAGTCACGTATTTCACCTCATCCTTAATTACGTGCAACAAGTAAGAAAAAAAATCTGCCAACCCATTTTTTATATTATCCTTCCCTTGCACATTCTATTTTACATCTCATCTTACTATTTCCGTCCTTTATCCTGGTGCCAACTTTCAAATAAGCAGAAGGTCTCAGTTTCCCTAAACTCCATACCTAGAACTTTGATAATTGCATAAATCTTTCTCTTCCTTTAATTGAAACCCTTACCACAAGGAAAGGAGAAGGGACTTACTGGGTTATGTTTAATGCCACATCCTGAGTAGAAGTTCCACAACTCCTTCAGTGTTAGCAACTGTCTTTACATTCAGCCAGAGATCTTGCTTTCTTAAATAATGGAAACATGTCCTTTGATCTTAGCTCATTAGCTCAAGGTACCTGCTGTCCATCAAATGAATGATCTTGTGAAATCACTGGAGGTTATGAACTTAATTTATAGGGATTAACCTACTTCCCCATTTTCAAAGCTGCCTTTGGATTTGACAGTGTTTTAGACCACCCAGGCAGGTGGATCCTAATAGTGTCTGGATACAGTAATTTAAAACAATACCCTTTGAGCTCACACATCCTCTGAACTGGAATAAAAGCCACACATCTCTCTTGGATCTGCAAGGAATAGTTTTATTCTAAAGGCACTCGGGACTTTGCAAGGATAGTTTCATTCCAGGTTTCCAAATCTGACCAAGTACTCTCTTTTAAATGATATGTTGCAAAACGAACAATTATTGGGTGAGGCAATCTCCATGCTGTGCTGCAGAAAATTCAGGCTGTGTGATAAGCCTGCTCTACACAAATTCCATCTAACATGATTTGAAACAGTTTGTGACAAACTTTTAGAAAAATTGTTTTTGGAATCCCATACTTCTATAATCACAGGAATAACCCCTACATTGAGAATTTTCCTCCTTGCACAATTTTCCTATTAAATGATCATTGCCTCCAGGATTTCCAGTTTTACTTCTGGAGCTACCATTTTTGTCTTTAATTCTTGAGTCTCCTAAACATTTTTGTGTTGATTAACAATTTCTGTAATTGCATTCAAGTGTCTGTCTGTTTCCTTCATGTACTCTTCCAGTCTAATGTTTATCTTTCTCACTTCCAAAAACATGTTTTTCAAAGTAACGTCCTCTTCCCATACATCTGTGCTGCTACCTGGGTCCTGCCTTTAAGCCATTTTGCCAAAGTCAACCACAGTACTAGTCCTCTCTTTCTTCTGACTATTCTTTTTACATTTCTTAGTTCTTTTGGACATTTATGTCTAACTCTCCACTGTCAGGGTATTTCTATTATAACTAACTGTGAATAAATAGATGGTATGGCAACCAGCTTACTTTATTGGTGCCATTACTGAAAGTCCCTATTAAAGTTATTTATTTACTTATTTATATGTTTACATTTGTTGACTGGGATGATCCGACTGGGTAGAGCCACTTTTCAGCAAAGGCCTGGGGAGAAATGTTCTACATGAATTTACACAAACAACAAATAAGATTTTACAATACAATTTTCAAACAGTTGTGCAACAGAAAATAAGCAGAAAATTCTACAGTTTATGACTATATATATCAGCAGCATATATTCAGCAAAATTTAATAATAACAATATGAGTACACCTTACATAGTGAATTGAGAAAGATTATAGATCAAAATTTGAATAAGTCAGGTAGGAGCATGGATACAAAATAGGCAGAGGAGATGATGCAGTAATAATAGAGAAATAAGGCAGGTACCAGCATGGATATAAAATAGCAAGAGGAGAAGATGTAGAGAGGACAGAAAAAGAGAGAGAGAAAACATGGAATATCAGTTGGGATTACAAGAAAAAGAAAAAAGTGAAGTAGTTTTTTATGGGATTGGGTGAGAAAAATAACATTTTAGCCATTGGTGGGTCAAGAATAAGTCCAATTATCCATGTGATGCATTTTTAGGACTTTTTTTTAAAGGATTTGTGTAAAAAGTCTACTCTTATAGGGAATTCATTTTTTTTCACATTTGTGAGACATGATAAGAGAATAGGTAGTCTGCTGATTTAGTTGATTTGGCCATACTTAGCAAGTCTTTATCACTTGACCCTAGGGTTTTATTTGGAATACACCTAGTAAGAATAAAGGTCAAGCTTGGGCATTTTCAAGGTTGTGAATTAGATTATGTGTCATATTCAGTTGACAGTAAGACAAGCAGTGAGGGAGTTCTAACTAGAGGAGCTTTTTCAGGGCTAAGCAATGCTGTGACCTGTATGGTAGGTTTGCTGCAAATTTTACACTGCTTTAATAGGTTAATTTAGGTGGTTTGTAGATTGATAAGTATGGGGGCCCTGTACAGAAGGATTGGAAGTAGGTATGCTGTGGCTAGACATACATTTGCTTCTACTGTTAAAAAATTGGTTAAATCTGTGGAGGAGACCATGGCTAGTATTCATGAAAGATCGTGTAAGCTAAGTAATTGAATGGTTTACCAATGCTAGTTGTTTGCTGAGTTACTGTTAATGTAGAAATAAGTATTATGTACTGTAAATGTAAGTAAATATAATATTACTGTAAATGTAGGTAACTGTAATAAATGTAACTTTTTTTACCATTTAAATTTTAGTTTGTGTGACACGCCATGACGGGCAGTGGTGCTAAACCTTGCAAAGTGAGGATAATCCAAAAATCTATTTAAAATGGTTGTATTGTATTTTTCCCCTTTATAGATGACGTTTAAGCATAGCTAAGTGGGTTGGGACACTGTGGCATGTTGCTCAGCATTGCTTAAATGTGAAGAGCTATATAGAAATGTATAGCTGTGAATTTGAATGCTGAGTTAGCTTAGTGGTTAGAGTTTTGGCTTTGTGTGCAGTAGGTCTACGGTTCAAATACCAAGACAGGCTATTCAGCTCTTACATCGGAAATTATTTATATGTTAATGTTAATTTTATTTACCAATGTAGTTATTGACATTTGCAGGGAACATGTGCCAGACATCTAAAAAATAGAAACCAGATGCATTAATGTTTGTCGAAAAGGTCAATTTTAAGCATAGCTGAGCGGGTTTGCACAGTAAGGCATGGTACACAGTAATGCGTAAATGAAAATAAAGAGGTATGTACAGCAGTTTAACAGCAGATCCTCACTGGCTGAATGGTTAGGGCACCGGAACTTGTACATTAGGTGCAAGGGTCGAATCCTGACCATTCTGCTTTTCAAACGTGACAGGGAAATGTTGTAAATGTTTTTTATTTGTTTTGTATACATTTAAATATGTTAACTGTGGTGGTCCAGCTTGACCAGAAGCCTATCTGCAGTGGAGACCCAAGTATAAAAGTCCCAGTTACACAGTTACACACAAGTATCCAGTACATTAAAGTTACAGGAACAGATAACATAGTGGAATGTATAAGTTTAGGAGATATAATAAAATAGTGTCAGTGGATATATGATGTGAAATCTGCCATGTAAACACAAGTGTCCCAGACAGTACAGTCACACCCCAAAGTAATATAATCAAAGTTCATAGGGGACGTCATGTAAAGTAAAATATATACACATAATAATAGGTTAGTAAGGACTAATTAATGTCCAATTTGTTAATTTTCTTTAAATGAAAATTGGGCAATGCTTAGCAGTGCTTAACTCTGCTAACCCGGTTTGAGCATTGCTAAGAAGTATAATTGTAAGCAGCATTCAGCCCAGCTAAGTGGATTTGAGCACTGCTAAGCACTGCTCAGCATCTGCCCCTTTAAGCATTGCTCAACTCAGCTTAGTGGGTTTGCACACCACTGAGCTGTGCTCACCATTTTCAAGAATGGCCCAATGACAGCAAAGGGTGGGAATATGGCCTGATTTAAACTACACAAGTGGGAATACAGCCAGAACCTGTTGTTGTGTGATCACTACAGATGCTATGTCTGAAGTTGGAGAGGGAGCATGCTTTTGGGTGCAGTGCTGGGGCATTTTGGAGTCCAGGGTCATGGCTGGCCTCCTTGTGCAACACCATGATGACATACTGCTGCAGGGCCAGTACCAAGGCTCCCAATATAAATCTGAGGCCTGGGACCATCTGGCACATGACCTCACCAGTGCCACTGGAATCCCCCAAACTGGTGAGCAGGTATGACATCACTTTGCTGACCTAAAGTGGAGAAAGGAGGCGCTCTTGGCCCAATGGATCCAAGATGCTCAAGACAGCAATGCCCCAGTAGTTTGTAAGTATTTCACCCATAGCTGTGCCAAATTCTAGCCTGAGTATGTGATAGACTGGTAAGCATAACAGTTGTTTTTTTCCCCTACAGGTGCAGAGGTGAGAGCTGGCAATGTGGAGGCCCATGCAAACAGACTGGCGAGGCTGCAGCAAGAGTCTGGTGAGTACAGTATAGATAAGAAGGAGTACATTGTTTACTGACAGTAGGTTTATTGTGTTCTGAGTGTACTAAATAAATAAAGTTGGTCAGACCAATATTGATCTACATGATATGCAGTACTACTGAATGTAGAATCTCAAGTGTAATAAAGCACTGTGTCATAGGTTCATAGGTTCATAGGTTCATACTAGGCTATCTGCCCTAGGGCATTTATAAGCCTAGCCAGAATGTGTTTGGCTTTCGCCACCCATTTTAAATTTATTTTGCTATGCCCTTTTTCAAGGTTAGTATACTGTGTCTCTGTCTAACAGTGACACAGAAGTGATACCCGGGGTAAACCTATGATCTCCCATCCACTCATCAAGATTCCTCTTGAAGAGAGTCAATGAGGGACTCTGCCTAACCTGGATTGGGATTTTATTCCAGAGTGAAGGGAGCCTCTGGATTATGACTCTGTCCCTCCAGCATGTCCTATTTATTTCAGTGCTGAGGTTCAAGTCTCTCGAGCACGTAGCTCGATGGGATTTGGATTTTCTGAGGTGCAGCATGTCCATTAATACTGGGTTGGACATGGCTTTATACATCAGGCACAGATCGCCTCTGAACAGGCGGTATGCCACTGAGTAGAGCTGGAGTTTCTTTAACCGGGCAGCATATGGCATCTGTTTGAGCCCTTTGATCCTCTTGATGAGGTACTTTTGGGGTCTTTCCAGTTGCTGCAGGTGTCTGGTAAGGTACATCCCAAAAGGGGCATTGTACTCAATTATGGGCCTGATGAGGGATGAGTAAAGAGGCACGATGACCTCCCCTGATCTAGATGTGAATCCCTTCATGATTAGGTGGGCTATATAAAATGTTTTTCTAACCACTTTGGCCACGTGGTTGTCAAATGAGAGATTGCTATCAACTTGGGTCCCCAGGTCCCTAATTACTTCTTCTGTACTTAATGGATTACCACCTATGTGGTAATTTGTGGGCACTTTGTTTTTGCCAAAGGGGATGACTATACACTTTTTGGCATTTAGCTTGAGGCCATGGCTCTGGCACCAGTTGTCTGTTTCTATGAGGCCCTTTTGGAGGATGCTTGTATCAGCTGGAGAGTCTATTATGGCACCCAGTTTACAGTCATCTGCGAACTTGGTCAGCCACAGTCCTTCCATATTGGCCTGTACCTCTGAGAAATATATACCGAACAAGAGAGGTCCCAAGACTGAACCTTGTGGGACGCCACTTGTAACTGGTTTGGAGTCTGACATGGCTCCAGCTATTCTAACCATGTGGGTTCTGTCCTTGAGCCAGTTTGCAACCCATCTAGTGACATAGGGGTTTATATTTAAGCTGGTGAGCTTATCTATAATGCCTGAGTGGGGCATTGTATCGAAGGCTTTTGCGAGGTCCAGGTAGGCTGTGTGGACCACCTTCCCCTTATCAATGGCCTTGGTGACTGTTTCAAAGAAATTGACCAGGTTTAAGAGGCAGGATCTGCCCTTAACAAAGCCGAACTGGGTAGGATCCAGTGTCTGTAGGTCCCCAATATCTTTATTTATAAGGTCCATGATGATCCTTTCCATAGCTTTACAGACAAAGCTAGTGAGACTTATGGTGCGATAGTTTCCAGGATCCGTCAAGGCACCACCTTTGTGGAGAGGGACCACTGTTGCTGTACGCCACTCTTTGGGTACATATCCTGTAGTAAGGCTGAGATTGAACAGTAGTTTTAGGTTTGGGTTTAGCTCTTCTTGGAGTTCATGTAGGACGCAACCCGGGACACCGTCTGGTCCCATTGATGCTGTGTTTCTTGCTTTGGAGAGAGCAGCTCTTACCTGAGCATCTGAAATGTCAGGGGGGAAGCACTCTGCTGGGAAAGATATTAGCCCTTTTGTTGGGGAGGGGGGAGATGTTTGTGCTGAACCTGTCAGCTAGGATGTTGGCAATGTCTGTGGGTTTGGTGTATTTTTTGTCATTTTGGACTAATTCTGAGCATATCTGGGAATTACCACCCAGGTTCCTAACATAACTAAAGAAAGCCTTGTGATTATCCTTAGTGTCCTGTGAAATTTTTCTCTCGAAGCTGGCCTTAGACAATTTTATGAGTGCCCGTAGTTTTTTGCTAATACTGATCAGTGATGCCTTCCCTTTTTGGGATTTTGATCTATCATTTAGTAGCTTCCTCCTTCTATTGTATAGTTTGTTTATGGCTGGGGTCCACCAGACAGGACGTCTGCCTTTGGAGGATTGGGTCTTGGTTTTATTTGGGATCGCATGATCCATGCATTCCTAAAGGTGTTCATAGAATGCGTTTATAAAGGATTCTGCGGTCTGGGCCATATTTTCCACAGGCCCGGGGGCTTTGAAGGATTCCACCTCGGTTTTGAGGAGTGTGAAATTTGCTTTGGAGAAGTTTTTCACTGTGGTTTTCTGGGCAGGGGGTCGGGTCAGGATGTGAATATCCAGTGAGATTAGTTTATGGTCTGCTCTTACCAGTGAGGGATACACTTCTGGTCTGGAGCATAGAGTCCCCATGTTGGTGATGATCAGGTCCAGTATATTTTCCCCTCTTGTGGGAGTGGCAACAAGTTGTTCCTTAGCATTTGAGTTTATAAATTCTAGGAACCTTTGGGCTAGGGTGTTGGAGCTAGAGTAATGCTCCCAGTCTATGTTTGGGTAGTTGAAGTCGCCCAATATAATGGTGTTTGGAGAGACCTTCATATTTTCCAGTGTTCTCAGAAAGGCTGGGTGGGGTTCCTGGGTTTGGGAGGGTGGTCTGTAGCAGGCTATAAACTGGAAGGCAGTTTTACCTACTGTTAGTTGCACATGGATAGTCTCTGATGCTTCGTGCTTTGCCACCAACCAGGAGGTGTGGGTATCTTTGATGAATATCGATACTCCCCCTCCTTTTGTGGTTCGGTCCAAGTTTTGGGGCCGAAAAGCATGGTATGAGGTATAACCTGGTAGTGCTGGGGTGCTCTCGGGAGCCCTGAACCAGGTTTCTGTTACTGCACAGATATCGATGTTCTCCATGCTAAGGAGAGTTTCGAGTGCATGCATCTTGAGGTTTAGACTTCTGGCGTTGAGTAGCATTACTCTTAGTTTCTTATCCCTTGTGATACCTATGGAGGTGGGTTTGTCTTTTGAGCCTTGCCTAAAAAGGCACTATGGGGGTAGCAAGAGCCTTTGCCAATATCCGAAAGCCCAGGGGTGACAGGTGCAAGCCGTCCCTAGCGAAGCATCGTGGCTTGCCAAGCATATCATCCCAAGCTGACAGGCATTGGATCCCCTTTGAATGACACCAGTACTTAAGCCAATTGTTGAAATTGATCATCTTGTCTTCATATTGTGGCATCATTCTTGGTGAGGGTAAGATGCTACTCAAGGTCAGGGTCATACCGGCCTGGGCTACATGCTCAGAGAGCTCCTTTATGTCTCTTTTCATGTAGTCCAGGGAGGTACATCTCAGGTCATTCACACCAGCATGGACAATGACTGAGTCATATTTGTACTTGCCTTGGAGTGACCTGAGTGCTTCTGTTATGTGGCGGATCCTAGCGTCCGACAGGCTGCTCACCATGAGCCTCTCCTTGTTCAGCCTGGTGAGCGGGACGTCAGTGTGCCTGACGATAGAGTCACCTATTACAAGTGTATCAGGTGTGTTGTTTAGTCTTAAGGGCTGTGACTGTTCGGCACACTGGCTTTGTGAGATATGTGTTGCACATGTTTTGTTTTGGGGTAGCGGTTGCTTGGGTGTCTGCTTTGGAGGTCTCTGCTGCTTAGGCAGATCTTTATTTAGAGCCTCCGAGTATGTTTTTGTGTGATTATGTGTTTGGTTTGCTGTCGTGGTAGGTCTATGTGAGACTGGAATTGTAGTGAGTGTGGTTTCCTTCTCCTCCTGACTGGTTATGCCAGTACTGAGTTGAGAGAGCTTAGCCTCCAGTTTGGCTATATGGTTGCATCTCTCACATGTGTTGGAATTTGTTGGGAGGAGGAGAGGGTTGTCTGTGTACATGAGGCAGTTGTAACATTGCCTCAAGATTCCCAGATTCACCAGCTGGACCGGAGAGGAGATTGACAACTGACCTTTGGACATGTTAGAATAATATTGGGAATTCCTTAATAATTGAAAACAAGGGCCAGTGGGGAGTGAGGGTGTAGTGCTTTTAGTTTTTAGTGCTGACTTATATAATTGCTTTAGCGCGCAAGTGCCAGGTAACTTAAGTGCAATGTGTTACAGGTAACTTAAATGCAAAAATGACAAACAGTAACTTTCTTTCAAGTGAAACAAGGAAATAAGTACAGTAAGCAATGCAGATATCACTAGTGATCCACAGAAGTGCTGAGAAGCTGCGTATTAGGTGGAATTAGCGTTCCAGGGAAATAACAAGCAAACAAACAACAAGCATATAAACAAAGCTAGATTCAGCAGGCCTGGATCTAGTCTATGCTACAGAAAACAAGGTGTACCAATTTCAGTAAGATACAGTTCAAATATTCAGGCACTATAAACCTTTAACCAGAAATTCCCAGCTCAGAAGGGCAGAGTCCAGCCTCTTCTCCCACAAGAGTGCAGACCACGAACCTTCTTAATGTAAAATAACTGGCCTGAAGCCCAAGTGCCTAAACCAGAACTAATACACTTTAAGAATAACAGACACTGGGCTGTCAATCAGCAGTTCCCAACTTAGAAGGATGAAAGCTACCTGTCCTGCCACCACAGTGCATGCTACAAACCTTCCTAATGTAAAACAACTGGTCTGAAGCCCAAGTGCTTAATCCAAAAGACTTAGAATGATAGCTACACTTTAATCAAGTTACTAACAAGCAGTAATAAATACAATTGAATACTTTAGAGAATGCCTGGTTTAGTGCTCAAGTTACACAAACAAAGCTAGATCCAGCAGGCCCGAATCCAGTCTATGCCACAGCAAACAAGGCGCACCAACTTCAGTAAGAAGCAGTTCAGATATGCATGCACTATAAGCCTTTAACCAGAAATTCCCAGCTCAGAAGGGCAGAGTCCAGCCTCTCCTCCCACAAGAGTGCAGACCACGGATCCTCTTAATGTAAAATAACTGGCCTGAAAGCCCAAGTGCTTAAACCAGAATTAATACACTTTTAGAATAACAGACACTGAGCCCTCAATCAGCAGTTCCCAACCTAGAAGGATGTAAGCTACCTGTTCTGCCACTACAGTGCAGACCACAAACCCTCTCAGTGCAAAACAACTGGTCTGAAGCCCAAGTGTTTAAACCAAAAGGCTTAGAATGAGTTACACCAAGCAGTAATAAATACAATTGAGTACTTTTAAGATGATGCAAAAGTAAAATAAAGTGGGTAGAAACACAAGTACAGTAAAAGCAGATGACATTTTTTTTTTGTCTGAACAAGTGCTGAGATCAAAGAAACAGATTTGAGTGCTGAAACTAGAAAACTGGCTAGTTATAAGAAAAAAAAACTAAGCTAGAAGGCTTCCCTCCAACACAGAAGGGCTTGGGGGCTCAGAAGCCTACAAATAGTCTATACCACTTAACAGGAAAGGCAGGAAACAAGCTTAAATTTTTTTATCTGTTTCCCAGATGCTCTCTTTGTACACAGTAGGAGTGCCTGAAATCAGAATATGATCTCACTGCACTCAGTTGAGTGAGCAAATGAGATGGGCCCAGAAGGAGTATCCAAACACAAATTTACAAGAGGGGCGGGCAGTTTCAAGGCCACTAAGACTGAAGAGCAGAGTCAAAACTTCCAGTTCAGTTAATATTCCTGCAACACACAGTTAAAATCAATTTAAATACTGTATTTTTTTGAAAAAAAAAGTGCAGATAAAGGTACATAAATTCTCTTATACGTCCAGTTGAATACATCAAGTTCTTAGCCGGCCAAAGCTGAGGTTTTCAAGCAGAAAATATTTCACACTGTACCACTTAAATAGGCAAGGACAGGAAATCAAAGAATGTGGCTACCCCCACACCTGTAATTACTAGCAAATAACAAAATTCAGCAAACACTGACTGTTACTCAAACAAAGATTTATACCACAAACTGTTGTGTTTAATCTGGTATGTTGTTGAAGAAATAGAGTGTGTACAGGTGCTTCACAGAAAATAAGGTTTTGACAGCATGCATTAACTGAGGTTGTTCTGATAACCATCTGTTATGTAAAATTGTAGATTGTGGAGCTATAAAACAAGATATAAATGAAATATGAAATATGTCCTGCACTAAGATCTGAACCTTGAATAGCAATGTATTATAGTGTGTCCCCTGCAGCATTGCCTTGTGTTAATCTTTGCATTCCAGATCTTATTATTTCAAAGGATTAATACACAGTACACTAACTGTCATGCATGAAGCTCAGGCACGTATGTTCAACTGTCACCTCAGTCTTTGGTGGAACTAAACTTAGATTACAAGGTCAGACTGTCTACCCAAGATATTATTAAGCAAAATTCAGTCAAGCAAGAGACAGTGGTTCCCCAGTAGCTCAGTGTGATGAGAAATAGCTCTGTCATTTGTTTTCGCACACCCAGACCATGGTTTGAATCCAGGGAGTAGTATTAAGATGTGTGAATATTTACACTCACGTAATCTTGAATATTTGTAGAAGTAGTCAGGTAGTGTTAACAGATATGTTCTCCACAGGTCTTACAGGTAAAGAAATGTTTGTAGTAGCTGTGTGAAGGGTATACTAATAAACCATATACAACTGTTCCACTGTCCAACCCCATGCCTTCAAATGACAGCAGGATAGGTACATACACCATGCACTCTTCCTGGTACATGTCTCTCAAGTGTCACTCTGTTACAGCTAGTGGTCACTGCTGCCAGTAACCATGGACATAGATATGAGTCCAGGTGAAGTATGCCACTAGCACACTCACGCAACATCAGTGCAGGGTACACCTTCTTCATTATATATGTAACCCTGACATGTACAAATCCCCTCTAGTCATGTACCCAGAGTTGTCACAGTTTGCCCAATACCATTTCAGGTTGACAGTTTAACAGTTATGCAAGTGCTACAGAAGCTATGGACCATAGGTAGATGTAAAATGAGGGCAGACCTGTAGAGTATTGAGCAGTACTGTTGTGAAAAATAGAAGCCTATACAGTTGTTAATGGACTTTATTCTCTCCCCCCACCACTTATCTGCATCAATAATTATTATTCATATAGTATGGGTTTGTTGTTCTCAAAATCTAATGTTGGGACTTGTGTTCTATTATTGTTTATATATTTAATTGATTGCATATTAACATACATTGTTCAAATACCATTGTTGGTGGCCTGTTGCTATAAATGTAACTGGCATGCTGTTACAATGTTGACTGTTATTCCATTTATGCATGTTTTCTGTTTGCTAGGCAATTGATTCACTTCTATTGTTCTGAGTTAATTGGAACACCCACACATGCTGTTATAACTAATGTTGAAATGTTTTGTTCATGACTAACCAATACATTTTGAAAAGCCTCAACACCATAGCACATTTGGGAAGGCAGATCCGGATCTGCCTTTCTCGCCTCATCTGGCCATGGTACCAGGCCCCAGCATGTCTAGGACCCAACCCCGAACTGCCTCCTTCACTGGTCCTGCACACACACCCTCGGGTGGAACCGCCTCAGGGGATGGGCACAGAGAGGAACCTGTCACCCACAGAAGGTTCCATGGTATGGTGTGCAGCATCATCAGACAGAGTTGGATGGATGCCTGAGAGAGATTGAGGGCAGACTGGTGCACCTCGAGGGGCAGCATGCTCCTGTTGTCCAGCCCCCAGCATAGCCACCTTTAAGGCCATGAAGGGGTAGTGGTGACTGCCCATGCATGGGGACCTCAGTCCCACTGTTTCCATCTGGGGGTTCATGGGCCTCTCATTCCCAACCATCCTCCCCATCCAAGGTGTTTACCCCCCTCATGTGTCATACACCTCCCCTTTCTGCTGTCTTGACTGTCTTGTTTGTCTGCAAAAGCAACCTCTCCTACCCAACTTACCTCCCCAAATGTACATACAACCTTTACCACAAATCCCACTCTCACCTTAAAAAAAAGGGGAGGGCATCTGTCCCCCCCCCAATAAAACATGTCCCCTACATGGCTCTCCATTTTGCCCCCAAGTACACTGACATCAATCAAATTACCCCTGAATTACTCAAGCAATGTATGTCACCCACACCCCTCCCTGTGTGGTGTGAGGCTCTAAATTCAAATTGTCCACATCATTCACAACTGTTGCTGCAGAAGAAATGGAGAACTATGGTCCTTTCCTACACCTGTCCTGCACATCCCTAGCTGCCTTTCACATTGTTTTCCCCCTGCCTGCCTGCATTTCACCACTTTCCTATCACTCTTTTTTTCTTTTCTTTTATTGAAATGAGCACGGGTTTAAGTGGGAATAATCAGTGCTAATTGGAGCCAAGCAGGACTAAGCACCTCTTGGCATCGCTTACCTTTACGCAAACCTGCACAAACCCACTTAAAACTGCTTTAATCACTCTGTCTCAATCAGCCCCTATTTTGCCCAGCAACAAAATAATCAGGAGTGGCAGATCTCAAACCCAGGACCCTGTGCACTACTGTTAGAGCAACATACCACTACACCATATGAGCTGTGGGATTTTATAATGCTTTTTCAAACATGTCATGCATTACAGTCTTTTAATATTAGGGAAAAAGCATAGTACTAGCAAGTCTCAAACCCAGGACCCTGTGCACTAGGGTCAGAGCAACATACCGCTATGCCATATGAACTGTGGAAATTTGTGATGGCTTTTCAAACATATACATTACAGTCATTTAGCAGTAGGGAAAACAAATATCACTGCCAACTTTTTAATCCAGGCTCTTCTACACTAGATTCAGAGCAACATACCACTATGCCAAATCAGCTCTGGGAGTTTATTGATGCACATACCTCTCAACCTCTTAGTGCAAGAAACTGGATGAACACTGACAAAATGGGGGACAGAGGCCCAACAATAGGCATATATTTTACATAGTGCAGTTATAAATATAAAAAGTTGCTAGAGTGACATGGTTTGCTTTAACATACATTTTCTGAAGGATTCAAAGTCTGTAATTCAAACCTCTGTCATTATTTAGTGCCATCATACCTCAGATTATCCCAATTATTTGCCAGAAAACAACAAATATTCTGAGGAACAGACTAAAAATATGAGCATAAACTCTGGACATTCTGTGAAAATATGTACAGTTTGTGGTATGCTGATGCATTTGTAAAGTTATCAGGCAGTGCAGGGATATACCTTTAGGGCAAAAAAACATCACTAACAAATTATGAACATAGAACCATTTGAACTGCAGTCAGAGCAACATACCAGTAGGCCAACTGACCTCTTGAGTACAGCAACTGAGTTATATGAACACATCCTGATAGCCAGTCACACTGTACTCTGACATATAGAGGCCAACAATCACTGTGTACTTGGGCCTCTGACACAGACACAGAACCAGTACGCAGAACAATAAATGCTGCAAGCGTCACATGTGACTGTACAGATTTCCACAGAATGTCCAGGGTTATGGCTCATATTTATGGCCTCTTTCTCAAAGCATTTGTGGTATTCCTCTAAATCACTGGGATGATATCAGGATGGAGGTCACTAAATAGCAATACACCTTTGAGTGTCAGACTTCAAATCCCTCAGACACTAGATGTCAAAACAAACCCTGTTACTCTAGCAATTCTCTAAGGTTAAGACACAAATATTTCAAATCTCTCCCTTTTTGTGAACCTTTGTCCACACATTTTTTCATGTTGTGTCCACATTTCCTGTGCTAAGAGGTTGAGAGGTATGCAGACATAGCATGCAAAACTGTGGACACAACACATCACTCCAAACAGTGGACAGTATTTCCACCTACCCTCTGTGATGCAGTAGCTCTAACACCTCCATAATGTCCTCCTCACAGGCAAGGAAAAGGGGCAATGCCCACATGAAGGCCTTAATTATAGCACTGTATCACCATGACATTGGCTAAAAGGAAAGCAGCCCAGCTGTTCTGGATGCAGTTAGCAAATTGGAGCAACAGACTGGTGCACAGGCCATCACCATTTCATGAGCATTACCTACAAAAGGCAAACTGATGCCTATGCTAAACAAGTCTGAAACTTTTCTCAAGAAGACAGACTGTGACTATTTACAACACCTTATGTGGATTTATTCTGAAAAAGGGGTACAGCACTATACCAGGTATGTCAAACAATTATGTATGTAATGGAATGCAGATGGGGGCATACAGTCATGGGAAATAGGAATTTAAATAGTAGCTCTCAGCAACACTTCTGGGACTGTCATGCTGCATGTTAGTCTGCTGTCCAGAACCTACAGTGATCCCTGATGGCTATATCTGCAGCATACCTCTGAGCTGTACTGGGTTTTGCAGAATGTCCTGATATTTGCCTGACAATTTTGGCCACATTTTCCATAAAGGTTTGTTTTTCTGGCAAATTAGTGGCAAATCATGAAGGACTACAGTCAGAAAATAATGACTTCTGGCACTGCAGATGTCAGACACCTGTGAGTAGGTCACCCTACACCAGATATGCACCACTCTCTGTTATTCTGTATCTCAGATGTTCCTGGAATGTCCATATGCACCTGTAGTACTGCTCACCTATTTGCCAGATGTAGGCTGGATGACCTGGTACTGCAACATTGCCCATAGAAGACACCCAGCAGTCAATGGCAGTGATGTGTGTGGACACATAACAACACAGTCTGTCACAGCAGTCAGGCCATTTCTGGTAGTCCTGCTACCATCCCAGGTTACTAGGCTATGAGCCATGAGCAGCCATATGCCTAGGTCACAAGTTAGCCCATGTGTATGCAAGGCAGCAGCTGATGTCCCCATCCAACAGTGACACAGGTGGTATTCCAAGGGTGTATGTGCTGTTAACCATCTATCTCACCAGGTCACACATGCAAAGGTGTTGGTAGCTACCCTGCCTGATGTGGACATGGTGCCCATTCCACTGCAGAGTGACATGCGAGCTGCCAAGGCCAGTCCAGGTCACTTACCAAGTCGAGGGTGTGTGTGTGCGTGTGTGTGTGTGTGTGTGTGTGTGTGTGTGTGTGTGTGTGTGTGTGTGTGTGTGTGTGTGTGTTAACACAGTGGAGCATGACCTGCACTCATGCAGCCAGCAGTCCCAGCAATGTGGAGACCGTGATTTCCTCCGCATGTCACAGTGATTTCACTCCTGAGGATTATATATGACACTGGGTAGAGGCTTGGCCTTACAGCATAAAGGTGTATGATAGATATTTGATGGCCTGGTATTTCCTGGTGGGGAACCTCTGTGATGTCCCCAGCTGCTGCATGTGCTGTGTGATGTGAATGATGAATAGTGGATTATGCACATTAATAGTCCTCAGTGGGGGGAACGTGTCACATCAGGATAAGGGGGTCAGCGCATGTTGTAATGCTGGTATGTTCACAATACTCACACACATACTGTACTGATAGATGGCAGGGGTATAATGTGGGTGTTAGAGGAGGATACTTTTAGCAAATGTGGATGTGTATGGTCTGTACATGATGGAAGCCAATGTATGCGGTATTGGGATGTGTTCTCCTGTTCATGTCTTCCAGGTGAGATGTATCATAGACGTCACCCACCATACACGGAGTCCAAGACTGCGGCGATCTTGGATTCCCTGAGACTACATTACAGGGTACTGTTGGAGAGAAGCTGGCAGCACATGCAGCAACGAACTGCCCCATGGGCAGAACTGGTGGGGGCCATCAACAACAGTGGACACCATGGCAGGGGCTATGAACAGGTCTGACACTGTGCCACAGATGTAATACACAATGCACAGCAAAGGGCTGCAGCTGTGCCCAGGGACAATGCTGGCACTTGGGGAGGGCCTGCTACAGCAGCACCACTGACACCAACAGAGGAGTTCCTCACCAACCTTGGTGGAGCCACCACCTCCCAGGCACACATCCCCACATTTGTCATGGAAGTTGGTGGCACAGAGTCAACAGCTGAGGAGTGTACATGTAAGGCCTCAATGGTCATAATGTCAATACTGTAGCATTCATAGTGGCAGCCTTTGCATACCTGGATGCATATGTCAGGTCAAACTGCATTTGTGGGTGGGTTTTGTAATGCACACAAGTGCACACCTGTTGTGAATGTCAGTGAGTTGGGTAGTATCACACCTTGTACTGTACATGTTCATAAATGCACATATTATCCTGTATCAATGTCACATATGTGTGTGTGTTCAGGGACATGGCTGACCTTTGTGGGAGTTACCATAGACTTTACAGATTCAGCAGATGTCTGCATAGGTGCATAGCAAACTGGGCATGCTGCTAATGTCTTGTTTTACTGACTGAGGACTATTCAGAGGTAATGTTCATCTTGTGGCTGGATGCGGTCCCTTCACCTATGTGGTGAACCACATACAAGCAATTCTTGACGGCTGCCAATACTTTGTGCCTGAATGCAACTATGTTGCCATCCTGGGTACCCAGGCCTGTCATCAGAGTCTGTGTGTTTATGGGGTTGGCGCTGATGTGGGACATGGTGGAGACATACTTGCTGTATGGCATGCTGACACTGTCGTCTGCATACATCTTGAGGCTGGGACCGTGACAGCATTCCATACCCAATGTATGGCTCATCGCAGTGTACTAGCAGTTTGTGGTTCAATGACAGAGTGCAAAAAACTTACAGTTCACACAGCCTTAGGCTGTGCCTACATATGTGGGTGGAGCCAATTATCATTCTTGTCTATATACTTGTGAGTTACTGGGCACCAGGTAGTCACAGGGCCTTTACATATATACATATTGCACACACATAAGTGACAATGACTGGCTTTGCTAATTATCAAATGTGGACTGTGGGACATAACCTGTAGTAAAGTGACAGTTGGCAAAACATACATTGGCCAAGGCAAGTGCAACACACAGTACTTCCTCTGGTTTATTACTAGCACACCTTCTTTGTGTGACATTACCTTAGCTTACACTATTTATCATAACATTGAGGTGCTTCTGCTGTGCAATAACTGCTCTATGCAATCAGTACAGGACTGTATGACATTTTTGTTGTCCTACACTCTTGGGACCTCTTTACTGTTTCAGTTGTTGTCACAGGTCACACCTTGCCAAACATGGATTGCAACCTGCAGGGTGGTACAGATGGTGGTCATGCCTGTGACAACTGCCTATGTCTGCAGATTGTCCTGATGTGTGACACATACTTTCTTTCCATCTGTCATAAAATGCGCTTTTCTGGTGAACTATGGGAAAATCATGGCAGACTAACATTGCAGATTGATGACAGCTACTGTCATGCAATGACACATACACTTTGGAAAGTGCATTCACATGCATGACCTGTTCTGATATCTACTTTCCATGCATGTCACATCAATATGTGAAGGTTGTGCTCAATGTTTGGTGTTTCCCATTTTTCAATATGGATCTAACCAGATGTCTTTCTGTGTGGGGTTGAGAGGTATGCCGGTGGTCATAACACAGGTACACTGCTGCAAGGGGATGTACACACACACACACACACACACACACACACACACACACACACACACACACACACACACACATACACTCATGACCTGCCCTTGCTGATAGCAGAACCTGAGCCTGCCTAGTTGTACAAATGATACTGCTGAATAAATAATACAAAACACTACAGAGCTGCTATAGTGTTGCAGTGTCTGCCAGTACTATTCTAATGGGTGACAATTTCAGGGGCTGTTAGGATTGCCAACGGTGGGTTCACAGGCCCTTAACTTGGTATAGCCATTTGAAGCACAGACATACAGCTGCATGGGGACATGCATTGAAACACACATGCACACAGAGTTGACACTTTTCCTATTATATGACCTACCTCTCTAGTTATGTACAATACAGACTGATATGACTATTGCATGCGCCAGAGTGCCTTATTGTTAGAAAATGGGTGACTGTGCTTGTAATGTGGATGCCATCAACTGACTCTTTAAAGAAATGCTATGGGGAGGGGGTCAGCAGGACATAAAATGGTATAACTAACACACACACAAAGAAATGCTCCACACACAAATACACACAGTAGTATACATGGCTGTATTGAGATTCAAACAACTACCTATCTATATGTATGTACTATAGTGCTGCCTATTTATCACACATGCCACAATGTTTATAGGGCTAATAAGTATCCAAAGGTACATTTAAGGTGAATGACTTCAGCAGCCCTTATAAAGTAGGGTGATGGGAAGTGTACTGGGTGGAACAGGCCTCAAAATGGTATAACCAACACACACAGAGGATATGGTTCTCACCCACACACAAACACATTATCACAGTTGTCAGTATTGCGATTAGAACCCTACCTGTCTAGTAATTTGCACTACAGTGTTATGCAGTTATTCCATGCACCATGGAGCTTATAGGGCTGGCAAGTGTCCAAAAGTACATCTAAGGTGAATAACGTCAGCAGGTCTTCTAAAGTAGGGCAATGGGAAGTGCACTGGGTGGGTAAGGCCTCAAAATACCTTCAGCTACAAACACAAATACATGCACACTTACAACAAACACACACACTTACAAGGACTGAGATTAGAACCCCTACCTATATAGTTATTAGTACTACAGTGTTACACAGTTATTGCATGTGCCATGGAGCTTATAGGGCTGACAAGTGTCCAAAGGTACATCTAAGGTGAATGACACCAGCAAGTCTTTTAAAGTAGGGCAATGGGAAGTGCACTGGGTGGGAAAGGCCTCAAAATACTTTCACCTACAAACATGAATACACACACACACACACACACACACACACACACACACACACACACACACACACACACACACACACACACACACAGGCAGGTGATGTTAAATTACAACCCCTACCTCACTAGTATTACACAATGGAGCTCACCTTCATGCTGGCACATGCAGCTGGTTACAACTGGTATGCAAATGTCCACAGTAGGACATCTCTCTATGCCTTTTGGGGTATCCCTATCTATGACTCACTCTCTGTCTGTGTCTCCCTGTCTCTCTGTCTCTCTCTATCACTCTGGCTCGCTCTCTCTTCCCCATGTTTATGTGTGTCTATGCTTGAAATATCTTTATATGTTGCCCTTATATATGTCTATGTATCACACACAATAGATGCAGATATATCACATATGGGCCACCTACAGATAGCTGAGGGTCATCCTGTGTGATGGATGTGGGTAGAGACAGTTAAGGTGTACATAGCTGCCTGTATGCAAAGACATATATGCACAATACAGTTATATAGTCCAATGTGGCTTTAGTCATGGGCTGTAATTCTCTAAGTGAAAGAGCATACCCAGTATGACCTTCTATAGTAAGAGTGGGACACCATTCCAGAGGTAGATGTATTCTGGTCCATTGTTTTGTGTTCCCCAGCCATACCTGTTAACCTGTTAGTGCACGAAATCTGGAGATAGCCTGCCAAAGTGGGGGGACAATGGCCCAAACATAGGAAGATACTGTAAATATTGCTCTTACAAATGTAGAAAGTTGATTGAGTAATAGAGTTTGTTTTTGCAGACATTTTACTGACATATATGCGATCTGACACTGAAATGTATTGTGTCATTACTTACTGACAGAAATCTTTAGAGCAGACAAACATGAATGTTCTTACATTGCTATGGAAAGACAGGTGTGTTGGGGGAGGGGGCATACCTCTCAACTGTACACATTTCCACAGACTGTTCAGATGTTTGCTTTACATTTTGGTTCCATTTAGCATAATATTGTGCTTGTCTTGCAGAAAACTGGCATATCACTAGAGACCGAAGGTTAGATAGTTATGATGGACATTTGAGTTTCAGACTTCTTACCCTTCGGAGAGTTAAGGCAACTGCAAAACCTGCTGTGATCTCACTGTGTAATTTTGTAAGTGGACCATTTCATCATTGTCTCTATTTGTAGGCTTGTGCCACACATTTATTTCTGGCTTTGCACAGCTGACTTGTGAAAGGCTGAGAGGTGTGTATGGCACTCCAACATTGACATCCATGTGTATGACCTATGACCCCACAGTTTGTTAGCCCCCCACATATACTGCAGTGAGTTCTGTCACCTAGGGGACTACTGCATATTCTGGGTAAGCCAGCATTTGGCAACATTTGCTGTGGTCCCACATAGCTGACAGTTATCTGCTGCTATCCCTGTAGCCACTCCATTCTCTTGCATACACAGAATAATACCATAGATATGCTAGCACAATGTAATACAGCATTAATTTGTTGTTAAGAAGAGTGACTTACCTTGTGCCTTTGGCAGTTGTGAGGACAGTGCTTGAGGTCTGACTCTGTCGGGTGCACACAGTACACAGCCTATACACTTTAAGGTACAGATAGGGTGATGTGTGTGGCATCCTTTTTACTGTATGTGTAAGTCAGAGAGAGGTGTTAGTCCCTGGGTCCCTAGGGTGTTAGTGTATGTGCTATGCACTGCCACTTTGCCAAGGCCAGGGTGTCCTGGGCATGCCTACATCTACCTACAGAGATTGGCTCCTCAGAGTCACCCTGTGCCTGTTGGGACCTTGGCAATGGTGGGGCTCAGTGTCCCCCTTCCCTGTGCTGTTTCTGCCACAGCTCTTTTCACAGGATCATATTATGTAGCATGGCAGATACTATGAACATATGTGCACATGTGGCTGGAGAGTACTGCAGGGTTCCATAAGATATATCATGACAGTGGAACCATGACTTGAGCAGCCCAAAGACACACTCTATGATGTTTCTAGTTTGTGTGCATGCCTCATTATGGTGTTCTTCTCTGTGTGTGTATGTGTGTGTGTGTGTGTGTGTGTGTGTGTGTGCATTTCTGATGGGTGTCATCATCCACAGTTCCAGTGTGAAGCCAGCATCCCCCACGAGATGGCCATATGGGATGTTCCCCCTGGCAAATGACTGGTACAGCTGTGAGGCATGCCAGGTGTAGGAGTCATGATAACTGCCAGGGCTGCCAGCATACACATTGATGATAATGCCCTGGGTATTGCACACAACCTGGCAGTTGGAGTGATAGCCCTTGCAGTTGATGTACACTCTACCCTCTTCACCAGGTGGTGCTTTGATGTGGACTTGGGTGCAGTCTATGGCACCTGGTACCTCAGGGTAGTTTGCTACATGGTGGAAGAGATGCATATTGCTAGTTATCTGTTCAGGGATGCTGTGGAATTAATTGTGCTCACTGACATGTGTTAGCATGGCATCCAGGAACCGGTGGAGAATCCTGGATGCAGATGCCTGTGAGACCCCCATGATGTCCCCAGTAGGTCTTTGGAAAGTACCCATAGCTAGTATTATTAAGGCTACACATATCTTTGTTTCCACTGGGATGGGCTCCCCTCTGATGGCTCTAGGTCTGAGGTGAGGCGGCAGAGCTCAGTGATTTGCTGAAGTATGTCCCTGTCCACCCTGTAGCACTCTACCATATCCAGCTCATGTAGCCCCTGACTGAACACTCTTCTCCATCTCAATCTGGGCCAGTTGTCAGCATCATCATCATCTGCGCCCTAAGTCTGTAGCATGTACAGATGTAGCAAAGCAGTGGCAGCTCCTATCATTTTGTCAGTTAAAATTCCCAAGTGTGTGCTCCAATGGTGCTGTGTATGTGGGAAAATCAGATGGAAGGGTGTTTGCATACTTTATACAGGTGTTCTGCATATGCTGTCTGTGTGATTGGCTGACTATCATACATTCCACCTGCCAGTTACATTATTTAGGGGTTTAAATGGGCCACTGTGAGTGGCAGAGGCCTTATTAGTCATTTCTTGTTGATTGCCTTTTGTCTGGTATTTCCTTTTATTTTTTTTTCACATTTCCTACAGTTTTAGGCCTTAAAAACTGTTACAGCTAGTGTGAACATTGCTGAGTAGAAAGGGTCCTCCCCTGGACATGAACGTGCTCTGCATTCCTAAAACCAGCTAAGCAGCCTCAGACACACCCTCTTGCTTATCTTTGCTTAGCTGTTTTCAGGAATGCTGAGCAGTGCAAAGCACTGCTCATATCCGCTTAGCTGGGCTGAATGGTGCTTAGACTTATACTTCTTAACAATGCTCAAACTGGCTAGGTAGAGCTAAGCACTGCTAAGCAATGCTCAGTTTTCATTTAAAGAAAATTAATGAATTGGACATCAATTAGTCCTTGCTGACATATTATTAAGTGTGTATATTTTACTTTACATGATGTCCCCCTATGTGCTTTGATTACATTACTTTGGGGTGTGACTGTACTGTCTGGGACACTTGTGTTTACATAGGGGATTTCAAATCACATATCCACCGACACTGGAAGATTGGCCAACTACACTACCCTGGTTAACAAATATCAATTACTACATCATTAAAAATAAAAAACAATGTAACAATGCTTTCCCATGTAAAAGCTGAATTGCCTATCTTGGTATTCAAGCCATGCACCTACTGCACACAAAGCCGAATCTCTAACCACTGAGCTAAATCACCACCTATATCAAATATTAGCATGTCAGATGCAGGCCACATACTCTTCATGAATATCCATGTTAATGCAAAACCTGTCATTCTATCAACTTTCTAAGTTTGTAAGGGCAGTATTTAGAAACTATCTCTATTTCTTGCCTTTTGCCCCACATTTGTATTGCCTTTGTCCAGAATACAACCGGAAAAATAGCATAACATTTGCCCATACTTACCCTAAGGCTGCCTAGCACCATGCTAGCTTACATGGTGGTACAGCACTGTTTTCTACACCTCCAGATCGATTCAGGTACATCTACTGCCCACCATGCCCACTCCATCCTATCCACATGGATACAACATGGCTCTGTCCTTCTTGAAGGTGGATAGCATGGATCCTACAAGTTAAAGGGGACTTTTCCCTGTTAATAGTTTAATTTTTTATTAAAAATATATATATTTTTTTAAATAGGCTTGTTTGTGCGAGTTTAAGGTCCGCACCACTCACTTCATGCAAACTAGAATTTAAATATAATTAAGGAAAGCTGACTTTTAATGGCTTTCATCTTGCTGAACTTCCATGTTAGCTCATGTACAGGGAAAATTTCAGGCTTTGTCTCTATTTGTCAGTTGTAGTTTTGTTTGTTTTGTTAACCAAGGAACTGGGTTGAATTTAAATCTTTTATTTCCAACAGGGACATGGTTGTTGAATATATCTAGGAAAATAATACTGTAGATGGATATAGATTTATCTAGTGGAAGTTGTTTTTGTAGTTGCTAATCGATTGATATTAAGGTACTGGTAAAGGCATCTTTATCAAATTTAGTTGTGTTGTGAGATTGATTGATGCGGTTTATTTTTGGGGTGAAAGGACAATCACTTACAATGAAGGCAGGCAGGAGGTCAATTAGATTGTCTGGTAGGGAAATGGTGGAAGGGGACTCAGTCCAGGGTGCTCTATCTATTGCTGTTTTTCTTGTATCTTGGGTATTTATAAGCATTTTTTAAACACATTTATTAAATTATCATTTGTGACATAGGCAGTCTTACATTTATATAAAAATAATCAAATCATATTAAAAAGTTCACATTTATAAACATTATATATCACATATATTTTATATATCCTATAATCATGTTACATAAATTATTCATTTCTTCCTCTTAAACCTGATTCCTCCTCCAAAACATTTTTCTGCATATATTGTTCCTACAGTTTCCATTTATTTCTATGTAATTTACTCCTACCCTTTCCAAAGTTCCCATTTCTTGTTCTCTTCTCTCTGTTACAATATTCACTACTTCAAATATAGCTGGTTTAGATTTTGATTTCCATTTTCAAGTAATTGATTTTTTGGCAGACACCAGAATTAAGCTTAACAAGGCTCTTACTATGTCTAGATAATTCAGATCCTGTATCCCAACCCAAAAAATAATTTCCTTAGTTAAAATCATTTGCTCACTCAGTATTCCTGACAGTGCACACTGTAGGAAAATTTTTAAATCTGCCAACTCATTACACTCCCAAAACATCTATGCCCAGTTACCGCTTTCTTTCCCATCACACCTCCGTCATTTACCATCTACCTGAGGAAAAAGTTTTGGGAGTTTGGTTGTGGTATAAAAGTATCTATGCAAAAATCCTAAATCTTCTAGATGTTGTTGTATATTTAACAGCCACATATATATCCACCATTGTTTCTTTGTGAATTGCATGTGGAATCTCTTCCCAATCTTTTCTAACCTTTTCTGGTTGACTCCTATAGTCATTGTGCAATATTTTATATGCCCTACTAAGTATCCTTTTTAACAGCAGCTAGATTCAATTAAAAACTCAGCCAGTGCAGACCTTTCATTTAGGATTCCCTTATTGCTTTCTCTTTGTCTATACACTGATATCAATACCTGATAGGGAAGGCAATCATTAGCCTGCAATCCAAATGTCTTCTTGACAGCTTCATATTCTATTATCTTTCTTTCTCTAATTATTTTTCCCAGGACCTCGGTTCTTTTGCCAGCTTCCTTCAGTAAATTCCATCCCCTTCTTGTCTATTCTCTAAACCCCTAATTGCAGTTATCCCTATCATTAGAATCTTCTTTCTCCATGCCTGTGTTGGCTTAGTATACTTTCTGCTACTTTATGAATATAATATTATGTATGATTGTTATTATTCTCCTTAAGGATCTTTGTCCAAAATACCACTCTTTCCTTATTTCTTAAATTACCCCCCCCCCCCACTTCATCATCATCCCTTTCCACTTTGAATTGTAACTTTCTGCTTGTCTTATGTATAAGAGCCTTAACTGTGTAGCTCTACAATAGCTCTTCAAGTCAGGTAACCCTAATCCTCCTCGTTCTTTTGGGAGGATTAACATGCCCTCTTCTCCTCCCAAATAAAATCCTTCAACTCTTTAATTACTGTCCACAACTTTTCCTCTGGTTGATAAAAATATGCCTGTTCTGTGTATAAAACTAAAGGGACTAAAATATTTTCACTGCTTCCATATCCATAGGCAAGAACTTCCAGTTTCTCAGTTTTTGTATTATCCTTTGTTTAGTCTCGTCCCACATATCCTTAGCTGCTTTAACCTAATCCTTTTTAATCCATACTCCTAAATGCTTCATCTTATCATGTCTCCATAAATATGGGCTATTGCTGGACATATTTGTGTGTTGTTACATAATTTATAGCTATAGCCTTTGTTTTTATATTTTTTTAATTTTATATCCATCTCAGAATATTCCATAACACTGAGATGTTCTTTTCTGTTTCCATCAGGTAGAAAATAATATCATCTGCAAATAAAAGCAACTTTTCTTGAAAACCATATCAAATATATCCTTGAATTTCTGAGTCCCTTATTTTCTTTGCAAGTAGTTCTAAATATAAAGCAAATAACAAAGGGGCAAGTTGATCATCCCAAGAGATGACACCCTTGCCTGGTTCCTCTGTTCAGACACAATTTATCAGAGAGGAACCCTCCCACTTTGATTTTTGCCTCCAATCTCTTGTATATTCTTTCCTAATACTGTATGTTCCTTCTAATTTTTGTTGTACAGCGGACAATCTCAGATCTTCCCTACTTGCTCTGTCCTCTAATTCTATCACTTTTTTGAAACATCACTTCTTGATCAGTCTCATACTTAGCCAGCCTTTTATTCATTTTGACCTCTGATTTTTACAGTTTTATCAGCTCATCTGAATATCTGTTTAAAGCTTCATTCATTTTTTTCAGCCTTTTGTTATTTGGGTTGATATATTCCTTCAGTGTTTTATTTTAATCAGCTCAGAGCACATTTCACTTATTTTTTCTTCTATTTACTGGAAGCCTTTTCTTGAACCAAAGCTGGAACTTGAAGTGCTTTTTGCTGAACAGCTGTAGGATTCTTCCCAATTAGTGCTTTCTCTTCACATTTTCTGGTTGATTTTATTTTGGGCTCTCTTAGTTTCTTCTTTGCAGGCATCCAGGCAGTGTACCTACTAGCCAGTAACTGAATTTTACTCAGTCTGACAGTATCTGTGTATGTCTTTTCTTAGTTTTTGTTTTCACACTGGAAAGTTGAAGTTAAGCTGTTGATCAGTGTACAGCCATCTTGGAAAGTCCCAGGGTATCTATAAGTTGAGTAAATCCATAGTTGTTAATGTTTTTTATTGGAGGATATATTTTTACTGTTAGAGAATCAATATTAAAATCCCCCATTATGATGGTTTCTTGCCAGGTAGACGATGAAACCCACCAGTGGAGTTCTTCAGTTGTGTCACTGTTATTTCCTGGTTATGTCTACATTACTTATGCTTTTATGGCTGTTTATTTTCAGAGTAGCCATTAGTATTTTAGCTATTTCTATGTGGGAGGAGAGGGGTACATGGATGAAGTGAGAAGTTGAGTGTTTGCTTATATATGTTAGCAACCTCACCTGTTTTTTTTTTCTTTTTTCTATCTAGTTTAAGGATGCTATTGCCTGGGGATCCACTTATTCATACCAAATTCCCTGTTTTAGTCACGTTTGTGTGACTATGATTATGTCAGGTATGTGCTAGGAAATCCAGGCATGCCTTTCTGACAGTTTATTACAGATACTTCTGAGGCTGATATTAAAGAGGAGAAGCCCTTTTGAACATGATGGGTGAGGGAGTGATTGAGAAAGGGAGGGGATTTGTAAATGGGATCCTGGGTTGGGATGGATGTCACCTGAGAGACGGAGTTCTAGTAGGTGAGGCTGTTGTGTGTGTAGCCACTTACATTTAGGTTTTGACAGGTTGACTGACTTCTGATTAGAATTGCAACTAGGGTAAGCATGTTTGTTTTAAAGGGTAAAAATGGTGGCACTTATGAAGATATTGCTATATTTGAAAGTAGTTTGGTAGTTAATTGAGGTTGAGGAAGGTGGCTGACTACTATCAGGTAGGTAAAGGGATGAGGATAAGTGTGTAAGCACAGTCAGGATAAATAATAGAAGAATGCTTAGAATTGGCATATTATAGTAGAGAAGAAGGAGATATTGGGTTAGTTTAAGATTAAGGCTTATAGTTGGATAAACAGAATGCTGAGTAAGGAGAAGGGCTAGTAGAGGAAGTGGATGCTATTGGTGTAAAATTATATGATTTTATTGGGTGGGTATGGATGGCAGGGTGGGATAGGAGATTATAAGAGTAGAGATAGGTGGGGTGGGCATGGTGGGTGGGCATGGTGACAGGGTTGGGGAATGAAGTGAGCCCCATCAGAGTGGACTGGACCACAGTAGGTGATTCAGACAGAAGGGAGAAAAAAAATATCTCATGGATTTAAGTAATGGTGAGATTATTTGTGTGTAAGTTTGATATGATGAATACAACTAGGGATTATTTAACAAAAATATAAATGTACAGCAAGATGTACAACCTAACCCTACTTTCCATTCATTTTAAAAACTGATAAACCCTCAACCTCTCCCTCTCAATTACTAGGTAACAGTAAAGTCCACTCTGAACAAATATTCTTCAAGTTCAACATCCAAAGCATCTATAACAAACTCACAGAATTTCACTCCTGGATAGCTCACCATACTCCAGACATTATACTGGTTGCTGACTCCTGACTGAAGCCTAATATTATTGGTTCTGATATCTTCCCCCAGGGATATAGTATTTACAGGAAAACCAAACAAGCAGGAATTGTGGTCATAATATATAGGTTCACAGGCTAACTGCGCAATTACCCCATGTGAGAATCAAACCCTGCACCTTGTGTCTGTAAGGCAAATACCTTAACCATTATGCCAACCTCTCATCCCTCCATATACTCCAACACACTTATAATACTGCCCTTAAACATGCAAATACCAAAACAAGCCAATATGTATCATTACTGTATTAAAATACCCCCCACAAAACAACCTTTGTGCACTCAAAAAAGCTGCTGTCCTGGGCATCAACTCACATCTCCCAGGAAACTCTTATTCTCTGAGACACAAACATTAACTGGATCATCTCCAACTCTTTTACTGGTATCTGCCCTAGAAAGCTGCTTGACTTCAGCCATCTAACTTCGAAAACAAAATTTCATGAAAACCTCCTTATTTACACTATCGTTGCTAGGGTAATAACTGATGATCCAGGCAGACTGTCATCCTTAGGTACACTACCAGACTCTCTGAGTGACCGTCACCCCACCTTTATTATCTGCCAAGATAACACAAATCCTAAGACCATCCAGTATGTAGAAATCTTAAAAATGTTCACAAGCACACTCAAACAGTGCTGCTGGTCACTCCTAAAATTTGTACTACTGGAAAAGCTATTGAGAACTGTAATAACACCTATCTTTCTAAACATCCTAGCATCTACCAGCAGAAAACATATTAAAACTAACCCTGCCCCATAGCTAAACATCAAAACCAAGAAAATAATGTGTAAAAGGGATAAAGTTTGCAAAACATGCCACAGTAAGAAGACTACCACAAATATCAAAATTTCAGGCAGCTATGTAATCTATTAAAGGCACATACTCAAATGCAAATAAAATAAAATACTGCCTGTCATTACAGAATACACATCACAAGCATCCTGACAACATTTCACCTAACTTAAAACTGAACCTTCTACCAAATGAATAGCCTGTAAATGTAACAGTCAGTTCATTAATTCAGCAAAAACATGAACAAACATTAAATACTACCCCTCCAAATCACTCCTGACCATTACCCACATGCAACAATCCATTAAACAATAAGAAAGCAAGCTTCTATCCTTGGTTAAACCCACAATACAAGCTGCTGATAGACTGTCCTCAAAATACCTATCATTTGCTGCTGATGCTTTGGCTTACCTGATTTCATTTGCATTAACAGTTCAGTGACTAAAAACCACCCTACATTTTACCTCTTCATAGTAGCAGCATCTCCCATGAACTATCTAGCTATAGACCAATAGCTATCTTATTCCCACTACTGAAGATCCTTGAAAGATGCATTTACACCCAGCTCTTTAACTTCTTACTAGAAAACAAACTGCTTTCTCATACACAACATGCTTTTTGTCCTACTTGTAGCACTAGCATTGTCCTTCTGTCCTAGCTAAAAAACATCCTTCTCAGAAAACAAACTTGTCTCCTCAACATTCTTAGGTCTGTTAAAAAACATTTGACACAGTGTCCCATCCCAGAATTCTTCATACACTAACTACTCTAGGAATCTCTGAACCCACAATCAAATGGTTCAGCAGTTATCTGGATAACAAAACGTAATGTATAAAAATGTGAATCTGCATTCTCAACCTACCTACCAGCCAAAAATGGAGTCCCACAAAGCTCAATCTTTGGTCCCTTACTATTAAATGTATGTATAGATTACCTATATTTAGTCTCCCATCTCTCTACTTTATTCAGTATGCTGAGGAAAACACAAAACACTAGGAATAGTCACTATGGACTGACATAAAGGAAAATTAATGGCCTGAAGCTCAATGCCAAAAAGTGTATTGTCATCCCCTTTAGTAAAAACTCTGTACCCATGAACTACCACATAGCTGGTAGTCTACTTAATGCCAAAAATGTGATAAGAGACCTTGTGACACAGGTGGACAGTAGTCTCTCCTTTGATAATCACATCGCCACAGTGGTCAGGAAATCCTTCTACGTGGCTCATCTCATCACAAACGGATTCTCATCCAGAAAAAAAGAGGTCATTGTTTTCCTCTACTCACCACTCATTAGCCCCATTATAGAGTACAACGCCTTTTTTGGTATGTACCTCACAAGACATCTACAACAACTGGAAAGACCACAGAAATACCTCACAAAGAGGATTACTGGCCTCAAACAGATGCCCTATGCAGACCATCTCAAAAAACTACAGCTTTACTCCATTGCATATCGCCTACTCAGGGGCGATCTCTGCCTAACATATAAAGCTATGTCAAACCCAGAGCTGTTGGACATGCTCCACTTAAAGAAATCCCAATCCCTTCAAGATACACGCTCTAGGGACCTAAACCTTGTCACCACAATAAACAGAACATGCTAGAGGGATAGATTCCTGTCCCAGAGACTTCCCATACTCTGGAACAGACTACCTATCTATGTCAAACAGAGCTCCTCATTAGCACTCTTCAAGAAAAATCTTGATGATTGGATGGGAAATGGGAAATTCACCCCAGGGATCACTTCTGTGGCTCTGCTCGACAGGGGCACAGGAAAATAATTTTCTTGGGTGGCGAAAGCCAAGATACATTTTTTGGCTAGGCTTGTATGGGCCCTAGGGCCAATAGCCTAGTACCTACCTATGAACCTATTAAATAAAATTTGAGGAAACTACTAGATACTAGCGATGTTTAAAAAAAATTACAACAATAGGGGAAAAGGGATTTGAACCATGCACCCTTAATACAAGGGCCTTATGTATTAGCCCGCTGCAGAAACTGATAAGTTAATATAGCAAATATTTGTCTTTAACAAATTGAGGATCTTGGGCATTATGTAATGCCTGCAACACATTGTCATATATGAGAAGGGGAGATTCCCTAACATGCATTTACTGAATGATATGAAATTTAAAACCCGAATGTTTGGCATTAATGACTGAAATGCAATCATCTGTGAATTACCAGGGCAGGGAAAAAGGAGGCATTGTGGATGATCTGAAAACAGGGACAGGCATGATGTGTGTGTGTGTGTGTGTGTGTGTGTGTGTGTGTGTGTGTGTGTGTGTGTGTGTGTGTGTGTGTGTGTGTGTGTGTGTGTGTGTGTTGATGTGTTTTGCTGTGTGCTTGTGTGTGCAAGATTGACTGGAAGGGTGCCGTGCTTTGAAGATACAGATGTCAATATGTTACCTATTGTGGGAAGTGCTAATCTGCACTTTCTGGTAGGTAACGTGATTCAGAGGCATGCAAAGTAGTCCATAATGAAGTCCTCATTGTAGCTAAGTTGTCTCAGAATCACAAAATACTGCATCACAGGAGCAGGGCCTTTTTAGTGCAAAACATCAAAAAGTGGTCTACGTTTGCATAATGAAGCTTAACTACCATCCTTATTATTTACTGTTACATTGATTTTGGCTTAGCAAGGATTAGTTTAGGGCACATTAAAGAAGTAAAAAGTGTGTGGGGGATACTTTTCACCAAAATTAATATTCCATGCCTTACACTTCTTATCTCCTTTAAATTTCAGCCTGGGAATCAGATTCCTGGAAGAAATATTCTACTCCAAAACCAAGGATTATAAGGAATACTAAAAATCAGATACTCCTGGCCCAAGTCGACCACTCGAACTGTGAGGGACATTTTGTGCCACTTTACGATGACGAGGTAAAAACAAAAGGTATATCAAATTACTTGTTTACAACTTTTAAAAATAAAGCAATGTCATGGTCAGAAAGCACCTAGTATCATTTAAACAAATATCAATTAAATGAAAATATTGCTTTCCACAATGCATTGTTTCTGGTGCTTGACTTTGATTTGATTAGGTTAAAATATAAACTTGACAGTACCAAACATATGCTGCATTTGTGAAGAGGTTATTTTTGCACAGCGAATAAAACATTTATTTTCAGAACACAAGAATATATATGGGGCTTGATCTGAGTAATGAATAATGAATGCTGTCATACTCGTGAGGTATTGTACAAGGCTATGAATATTGAATATTTGAGTTAAAATTATAAAAAAGTCAAATATTTGTTTAAAAAGAAAGACAAAGTATAGAAACATTTGCAGCCCACTTTGTGGTATAAATGCTATAAAGCTGAGATTATGTCTCAGGTGACCCAAGTTTAATTGGTGTTTTGGGTGTCTCTAGGACCTGGCTATAGAGGACTGGTGAGTGTCCACTGCAGCCTTGCCCAGCCTGGGAGTAGGAGGTGGATTGGGCCCACCACTATGGTAATAGCTAGTGGGAGCACTAGATGTTTCTCCTATTATGCATAAGCCTAAGGAGTCAGGGCTCCAGTAGTGCACTCAAGCCTGTGAGCCAAGGTTTTCTCCAAGGGCAACAACTGTGAAGGTCAGACAGCCACCAAAGGGAAGGGGTGGTTTTCCTGGGGATAGGTTAGGCCATCCTACATGACAAGCAAGCTGGTCTACCCTCTAACACATGCCCCTTGTCAGTGGAGAGCATAAGGGTCAATGGAGTTTTCTGGTGAGGAATAAATGGAGCATTAGGGCTGACTGCTAGCTAAAGAATGCCTGTTATCCATCCCAGCAGAATGAATAAACAAAATGGGTGCAGGTACTGGAGGTAGGGGGAAGAAAAATATAGAAATAATTCTCTCTAATGAATCTTTTCCTGAAATCATGATCTTATCATTGAGGAGGGGTCTGTACACCCCAATAATCCTAATAGATGGGCTATCTAAATTTTCTGTTCCTGTTAGGGTTATCTTCGACAAATGGTCTAGGAGGAGAGGTCAGACTGACAACAATCCAAATATATGACTCCCAGTGATAGCTTATTTAAAATTAAGAGAAAACCACAAGGTCCATGATAAAGAGGGAATGAAGTCCTTACTGTGACCAAAAAGACCCAGGTTGAAATAGGTGTCTGGTCACTGTGGGAACCAAACAAGAGGAGAGGTTGAGCTGCTGATTTCAACTCTCCTTCCTCTGAAGGGATGGTATGGAGTTTTTGCCATAACTAAGCAGACACCCTCTAGTTATGGCTAGAAGTTGATGTTGTGACTATGTGCACAATACTTAGTTCAGTAATTGGATGTGGAGGTAGGTATCAGAGAAGGTGGGTATCTTGTGGTCAGTCATATGGTGGGAACATGCATGAAAGGTGCATGATGCATCATTGTGCATTCTTATCAAGTAACATGGTTCAACCCCCATCTAGTTTTATTTCCTTACATAAATTAAAAAAAAATCCTTACCCTGTTCACAATATGATGTCCTCTTCACCAACTCTGACATTCAGGGAGCAACCTCACTCAGTTGAGCACCATGAAGTATATCTTCCCTGTATGGAATGGGTCCACCTGCTGCTATGGATATAGGAACACTACAGTATCTTGCTTCATCAAAAGAAAGAAGAATAAGCCAATAAAGGAAGAAAGAAATGATAAATAACAGTGGAGACCAGGAATACTCTTAGCATCCTAGAAGCAGAACTGGAAGTAATGTAGACTTTGGAAGTGGGAATGGTGTTTACTTACACCAAGTCAGGTTGCTGAGATAACCAGTCCTTTCAGGCTTATCCCAATCATATGAGATCACAACTCACAAGAAAAGTGGGGGAGAGGTGTAACACCAGTCAAGTAAAAGGATTAAGTCAGCTTGAGATAGATTAGATCCCAGCAATGGAAACTGGCTGTTGGGGCAGGAGTATAACCTCATTGTTGACAAGAATGATGTCCAACTGGAAAGGCAAAATTAACAAGAGAAGAGGAATAGTATTGCTGGAACTGAATACATGCTGAAGTATTGGTGACTTCATATATTGTGGAGAAAGGTACGTCAAAATATAAAAAAGTAAAGCTGTGTGCACAGATCACAGGATAAAAAAGTGCCCATCCTAATGTATGCACTGGTTCTAGAACTAGAACAAAAGGTAGTGTAGAATCCGCAGGGCATGGAAACATTCCTACCACAAGGTTAGTCCATGCATGGGGGGAGGGGGGGTTGTGGTGGATTGAAATGACAGGTCATCTGAAAAGTCTGGAAAAATCAACACAGGCCATGTCACAATATAATGGTCCAGTGGGTCCCCAGATAAAGGAGCAGTGGATGAAGTGGCATGTATATGAAATAGATATACCACAGGGCAATATTCTAGAGCCTTCTGCATGTGACTTTTACTAAAGATCAATTGAAGTTACAAAGAAAGAGAAGGAGCAGGAAACACTGGCAACTCTTACCCAGGTAATGTTGTACTGTGACAAGCCAATAGATCCTCATATGTAGGAGCAAGAGATTGTGCGGGATGCATTTGAAGAAGATATGTTACAAGATGATGATCTGTAACCTAATTAGAAGACTCACAGGAAGCAGAGACCAAAAAGATGCTCTCAGTCCATGATAAATTGATTGAATGGAATATCTGCTTCACTTAATAGAGATGGATAGACATGTTAAGACAGATAATAGAAACAGACTACAGAAAGTCAATAAGACCCAAAATGTTAGTGAAACTGGAGAACACAATAATCATGACTGTTAAGAGAAATTCATGCGATATAACAGAAAAAAATAAGGTATATTACTGCATAGCTAAACTAATAATATTTAAAGTGTTACCACAAAACAGGGAGTGGTACAGAAAGAAAAAAACAAGTAGAATGTTACCACAAAAGCACTGAATAGACAAAAAAAAAAAAAAAAAAATTGAAGGGCTTGGTTCCAATAGCTGCTAATTCCTTGGCGATATTATCAGAGAAATTTAAATTTTTCTGTTTATTGTCTGTTGCGGATACCTGTATATTATTTATATGAGAAATTGTCATGGAACTTAGTTAAATGCATCAAGTGACATGGTAAAATGAAATAGCCACTTCAACATAAGGCCATATTAACCTTGAAATAGAAGCAATAATCATTTGCCACCAGCCTTGAAATAATCACTTGTCTCCAGTTTATGTGTGGAACATGCACAAGACTATTGGTAAGTTAATTATTGCTTGGGGTGTGGGATTTTGACATCCAAAACACACAAAAAACACAAAACACACACAAGTCTTGTTAACTTTCTAAGTTTATTTGCAAAAAATGTGGGCGATTCAAATCGTACAAGATTAACACTGCATTATCTGTCACATGATGTTATGAATACAGTAATGGTTTTGTTCTGAACATTCAGATGAATCTAAGTCTCTAAATCAGAATCTCAGTATCATCATCATAGTAATCAACTGTGTTATCATCATCATCATCATTTGCAGCTGAGCTTGTTCGTTTGGAAGCCATCTTCAAGATTGGTTCATAAAATACCAGCAAACTTGGTGATGATGCGTGGTCTATTCCAACCGCAATCAATAACTTTGAGACATCGGCTGCCTTAACTGGTTTAATGGAACATTTTAAAGCCATGGCTTTTGGCTTAAATGCAGATATCTTTTTACCTTTATTCCCAATAATGTGCCGACAAAATCCACCATTGTACACTTTCTTGATTCCGACCATTGTCCCTTCATATCTCAAAACTCTAACATCTGATATCTTAAATCCCAAGTTTGTCTTCAACAAATTTTCTGATGCAGACTTATAGTCACATACTTTTCAGTTCTTTCCCAAAACATGAACAATACTAAACTTATTAAATATTTTGTAGTAATCTGTTGGGAGCAACAAAGTGTCTTTTGTATGAAGAGTTTTCTCAATTCTGCCAAACACTCTGTCCGCGGAAAGAAGAGAGTGTCCTTGAACAGGAAAATAGTGTTCTATAACAAATCCTTTTGCTATAACCTGGCAAAAGTACTGGCAAATTCCAACAATAGTTGAGTTTCGGTTCTGTGACGCACATGCATCTGTAAAAAGTCTTATTTTCTTAACTCCATCAGGTATGGTAAGATTTCTGAGGAAATCTAGCATGGCACTGCCAACAAGGTTGGAATCTCTGCCTGCCTGTGTTTCATCCCACGTGTCAATATGAACCTGATCACGTCCTTGACAACTCTCATGAATCACAAAGGTCAGATTGAAAACCCAAATCTGTCTGGTGTAAAATGCTTCCGACAGTGCAACTTTGGGCACAGGTTGATTTTGTTGCATGCCAAATGCAATGGTCAAACTTGGTTCCTCTATATCAATCTTGTTCAATAAAGTATAGAAGTATTTTGCCCAACATTTGTGGACACACAGTTCTGTTATCAGACTTGTTTTTTCCTTCTCATTCTTGGCTTCTTTTATCTGACCTCTAAGATGCTCACAATAGCCACAAACATCTAATCGTGGGTTGCCAAATCCAAGGTTTTTCTCTTCGGTAAAAGTAGAATAATAAAGTCCATACTTGCATTCAGGATGTTCTACCTTGAAAAGTTGCCACATCTTTCTAATAGAAAGGTTGGGGGGCAGATACTTTTGGTGTTTTGCATCTTTGCGACTGTAGTGACTGTCCCAGCACCTGAGATTGCCAATGTGAATCCGAACCTTGGTCTTCATGTCATCACAGGACTGCCTCTTCCACTTACCTCCTCATGTTTCTTTACGCATAGTTTTGCTGACAAACCAGTGCTTTGCTATGTTTTGAAGTCATGTCTTCTTGATATTAGTGATGCCTTGAAATGATGCAGCACATACAGGAACACTGGTTATCTAAAACAAAGTCATGAATAGGAAGGGTAGCACAATCCTCTAAACATACACAATGCTATTTCAAAACCCAAAAATAAAATGCCAAACTTTGACACATCATTAATATTGAGTTTAAAGTTTTGCCAACTTAACGATTTGGGTCAGGGGTTAAGCCCACGATTATCTGTTAACTACTGTTTAACTCACTCACTTTAATGGAGCTCAGGAAGTTTGCACTGTAACTTTCAATGGGCAGAGTCTAAGCCCTTTGACAGAATCAAATATGCCCTCACATTTCAAACAAAATATTGGGAACCACAGGGGTTATGAAAGAAGTATAAAGCAAAGACTTCACCACAGACTATTTTTAAAGTGGTAGTATTCTTTAGGTTCTAGGTCTTAAACTGGATTTTTATAACACACAGTAAACACAGTAACTATTACATCAATATTTTGTAAATAACTTAAAATATCTCAGCAACCATTCAAGATACAATACTGTCAGCAGCATTATTCATCTGCCTGAGAGCTTTCATATGAGGCTGAGGAGTTCTGTCTGTGTTACTTAGCTGTTGAGATATTTAGAAAAATACGACTATCCATATAACTACCATTACTGTTAATATCTATTTACCTGCACTAAACAGAGGTCTATATTAATGCAGCTGAGTCTGATATTCTGTAAGCTTTAACCTTGTACCCAGCATGGTTTTAATACAAATATGTACACACAATGTTAAATACATTTGATGCCAATGTATTGAGTTAAATAGATTCAAACATAGATAAACATAGGCCTTACTGCATCAGTATTATCATTAATACACATGTACAATGAGTTTATTTACCTCGTAGTGAATTGCAACTGTGCAATGCTGGTTAGAATGTTCCTTTCAGCTTTGTAAATGTTTTGGCTTCATTACTTTCATGCACTCCAGAAGATAGGCATCCTGTGCAACCTTGTCTTTGTGTGAATACAAATTTTCAAAGAAAATTCTGATGGCATCGGCCATCAACTCATACACATGGCAGAGTGCTGGCTTGTGGTTGTTTGCACTATGGTTACACCTTATTGTTGGCTTCTTCCCAGATGTACTGTATCTTGCTAACTTTTCAACATTTTTCTTCCATTTTTCCACACATCGTTGCCATTTTCAGGGTTTGTTTGATGAAAGAACAACTTCATTGTAATCACTTAAGTTTCTTTCCACCATTACTGTATCCACAACATCACATTTTTGTACTGGCTCGATTGGATTGGCTGTTTCCCTTAGCAGGTATTGGAAAATACGGTCGCTCAGACTTGGTAGCTATTGGAAAATGCACATTTTTTTGCCCATGGCATGGTATGGGACTGGGCAGTTTTTGGTGCCATAACCATTGTCAATGCATGCATTAACATATTCACTAGGACCCTGACACTCCAGCTCATTTTCTGCATATTGCGGACTTAGCAGCTATTGGAACCAAGCCCTTCACTGTTAGAATAAAGCAAAAAAGAAACAGATCATCAAAAAGCCTTAGAAGGATGGATGTGGTAAATTCAACACAAAGTATAAATGCAGACTAGGATATATCATACCTCGTTTCCGACAATAAACTAAAAATATCAGCAAAGGTAGAAAATTGTAGAAGGATTGCAGTCAAATGAAAAGTACAAAATATGTCATTCATTGATAACCAAAAAAGGTTTTATAGAAAGTTGTGAAACAAAGCAAAAGGAAAACGAAAAACAGCAAAAAAGAAGAAATAGGTACATTTTGGAGAAGTATTTAAAAAGACCATCAGCCATATTCATGAGCACTTACACTTAGTGTACATGACCTGCATTCAAGAATATCCCTACCACATTTTTGGGCTGTCTATTTACTCAGAAAGATTACACTAAATGTAGACATAATCGACACATTATGGTAACCTTTACGAACCCTCCTTGATATTTAAAGCTGCAAGAACATCAGTAGGAAAGCTAAAATTAGTAGGAACTAGGTGGGGGATATGCTTGTGTTGTTTATTTACTCAGAATGGTGTACACTTAGTGTAAATTTAGTGTAGGTGTTAATGTATCCAGCCTCCTGTTGAACATAACAAAGATGATGAAAGACAGAAAAATTAAAAGAAACAGTAAGGAGCTTTAATGTAAAGGATAAGAAATGGGACAAAGTAACAGCCAGAGAAACTGAGACAAAATTAAGAAAAGCTCTTAAATTAAACCCCCAGGCCAAGGTACAGTACCTAACTTCTGACTAAAAGCATTAACAGTGTTTCACAAAGAATTATCCCTGAATAAGAATTACTTATATGCATTGCCCCAGACAACTCCAACCTAAGTAACAACAGGAAAAAATATACTCTTCCTTAACTGCTTAAGAATTATATAGCAATGACTTGCCTTCCAACAATATATATATTATATACTGGCATTGATGCAGACATAGTTTATAGTTATCTAGAATAAAGTCACTCATTGCAATAGAACAAACATGCAATAAAATAAAATCATTGAAATAAAGGATTATCTGTTGACACATAAAAGCACCACAACAGGATAGAGCAATGGATATCCAAATTAAGGGGGACCAGTGGAACAGGAAGCAATTGGTCAGGCGCCATATCAAGATATGTTGGAGCCTTCCACAGGAAAGAAGTATAAATGTTCATTTGAAGCTAGACAGCAAGGAAAGGAACAGGAAACTGTGGAAACTCTGAAGCAGTCAATGTTGAGGAGTGATAGGCCAGTGAGTTCCCATATGACAGAACAACAGATGACACAGGATGAAATTGAAGAGAATGTGCCACAGGAAGATGCTACAGAATTTTCTTTAGAATGCTCTCAGGAAACGGAAAACAAGGGATGTGCCCTCAGTATGGAAGAAAATGAGTTAAGAGAAAAGTTGCTAGATTTAATAGATAAAGACAGAGATATCAAGATCAATGAGAGAAATACACTGCAGAAGGTTAACAAAACCCCAAAGATCAGAAGCTTGATAAAACAAATGAACACAGTAATTAAGACTGTCCATAGAGATCCATGCGATATAACAGAAGTAAACCGAATATATTACTGTGCTGCTAAATTAATACCTGATAAAGTTCTACCACAGGAACACAGGGTAGTGAGGGAAAAGAGGGGGCAAAAGCGAATACCATCATGGAAATATCGAACAGAGAAAACAATAAAGCAGCTAAGACAAGAGGTGTCAATGTTAGAAGATTATAGAAGAGGGAATAGATCAACAAAACTACTAAGAAAGATAGATGTGATAAAAGCAATGCGCAGTATTAGAACAGACCAGGATTTATTATGCACTATTGGAGATAACAAACTAAAAAATACAAAACAGGTGGAAAGACATACGAAGATAAATATAAGAGAAAAGCACAAAATAAGCAGTTTATTGATGAACCAAAAAACTTTTATAGAGAATTGGGAAATAAGGTAAAAGGAATTGAAAGATCACCAAAAAAAGAGGAAGTAGATACATTTTGGAGAAGTATCTATGAAGATCCTGTGGAACATAACAAAGATGCTAAATGGATAGAAGAAGTAAAATAAAGAATAAGAAGTTTAAAGGTACAGGATATGAAATGGGATGAAATAACAGGCAGAGAGATTGAAACAAAGTTGAGAAAAGCCTCTAACTGGAAAACCCCAGGTCCAGATGCAGTACCTACATTTTGGCTTAAAGTATTAACTTCTTTGCACGAGGATTTAGCCATGAGTAAGAACTGTTTATATGCTCATCCCGAACGCACACTGCACTGGTTAACAACAGGAAAAACAATGCTCTTACTTAAGAGTGAACCTGCAAGCTACCCTAAAAATTATAGACCAATAACTTGTCTTCCAACGACGTATAAACTATACAGAGGAATTGACGCCGACAGAGTTTGTAGTCATTTAGAAGAAAACTCGATTATGGCAGTAGAACAAAAGGGCAATAAAAGAAAGTCATATGGAACAAAGGAGCATGTGTTGTTAAGCAAAGTGATAGTGGAGAACTGTAAGAAGGGGAAGAATCTAAGTATGGCATGAATTGACTACAAAAAAGCATTTGATAGTATCCCACATTCATGGATAAAAGAGTGCTTAAAAATGTATAAGATACACCCTACATTGATTGACTACATTACAGTAACCATGAAACAGTGGCAGACCACTTTGTAATTAAGCCATGATAAAGGACAGATTATACCATGACCCCCCCCCCCCAAAACGTGCACGCTGATTGGCCAGCGTGCACATTGTAAATCGACTTATACTAATGGAAAAAGGTCCGGTCGCCCGGACTTTTTTCCATTAGTATAACTCTACTTTTAAAACACTGTCTCGCTATGTTAAATGGGTTTAACATAGCGAGACAGCTTTAAAATAAGCAACGGAGATCTCCGTTGCTTATTTTAAAGCTGTCTCGCTATGCTAAACCCATTTAACATAGCGAGACAGGTTTAAAAAAAAAGCAACGGAGAAAGCAAGATTACCATTGCTTTTTTTACTGTTTCGCTATGTTAAATGAGTTTAACATAGCGAGACAGTTTTAAAATAAGCAACGGACATCTCCGTTGCTTATTTTAAAACTGTCTTGCTATGTTAAACCCATTTAACATAGCGAAAACAGTAAAAAAAAGCAACAGAGATCTTGCTTTCTCCTTTGCTTTTGCCCACAGCTCTGATGTACTGCGCAGGCGCGCAGTACATCAGAACTGCCGCGGAAGCCAGACATCTGCGGAAGGGCAGTAAACAGGCATTATACTATGCCATTATTTAAAAAAAGTAATAGTTTCTTTTCTTAAATAATGTCATGGTATAATAGCAATAACCCACTTCTGGGTGTGGGTAATGCTGTATTTACCCACGGTTGGCTTTGTTTGGTCCCGAGGGCGAACCACGTCAACCGTGGGTAAATCCGGCATTACCCACACCCAGGCATGGTTATTGCTATATTATTATCCCAGGGATAAAAATTCAAAGGGCGATATTCCAGGGTGACTCTTTGTCACCGTTGCTATTCAGCCTTGCCATTAATCCATTAAGCTGTTTACTTAACAGCTTAGGCCATGGCTAAAATTTGGCACATAGAAAACAACAACGTCTAATGACATCTCAGCTTCTCCTTGTTGATGATTTAAAACTGTATAGCTTATCAGATGAGGAACTGAAAGCACAGCTGCAGGTTGTCAAAACTTTTTCAGATGATATTGGAATGTCATTTGGTCTTGATAAATGTGCAAAAGCAACCTTTAAAAAAGGAAAACTGCAGCACCAGGAAAACATTAGTTTGGGACACAAATGTGATATAAAATAACTTGAGCAAGAGGGAGTGTATGAATACTTGGGAAGTGATGAAGGATCAGCAATAAAACATGAACAAATGTGAATAAAGCTCAGTAAGGAGTACTATAGAAGACTTAAATTAATCCTGAAAACAGCATTGACATCTAGGAACAAGATCCAAGCCATAAATCAATTTGCTCTTCCTGTCCTAACTTATAGTTTTGGAGTGATTGACTGGCCCCAAAAAGTGTTGGATAGATTGGATATTAAAACAAGAAAGATGCTTCATGCTCACTAAATGATTTATAAAAATCAGTGTATACCAAGATTATATATTCCTCGTTCTGAAGGAGGGATGGGCCTCCTTGAAATTGATTACATGTATAGATCTGCAATTGTGGGACTCCACACATATCTGCTGACCTCACAGGATCCAAATGTAGTGAAAGTTTTGAATCATGAGGAGAATAAATCTAAGATGAAATCTCTGCTTAATTTAGCAGAAGCATATCGACGTCAAGCAGGAATGGATATCAAACCAGAAGTAGATAAAAAACAGGCAACAAATGAATGTGCTAAAAAACAAAAGAAAGAATATAAGGTGAAGGACCAGATGAGAAGGCAAGAAATGTGGAAAAAGCATAAATATAGTTGCAGGTATAGAAAATGTCTGGAAGAGCCTAGTGTTGATCAAGAACAAATGCAGGAATGGTTAAGGAGAGGTGAATTCACATCAAGAAATGAAAGGTTAATATTGGCAGCCCAAGATAGTGGGCTACATACACGCTGGTTTACAAAGTCCATTGAACTTGTGGGAGAATCAGACATATGCAGGTTTTGTAAAATCACATTGGAAACAGTCACACACCTTGTTGTTGGTTGCGACACACTAATGGCAGAGGGACTGTATACTGAAAAGCATAATAATGTGGCGAGACTGTAACACTGGAGATTGTGCAAACATTGTGGTATTAAAGTGGCTGAAAACACTGGAAACATGAGACACAAAGAATCATAGAAAATGATGAAGTTTATATCACATGGGATCACCCGGTACCAACAGTTCAAAAGATAGATGCTGGAAAACCAGATATAGTGGTCCAAGAAAAGAAGACAAAAGTCGCATGGATCATTGAAATCGCAACACCTAGTGACTACAGTGTCTTGCATACAGAGAGACACAAAGTCATAAAATACCTTGATCTGCAGGCAGAAATGAGAGCCATGTGGAAGAAAGATACCCAGACAGTTCCAATAGTAGTAGGAGCAACTGGTCTTATAAAAAAGAATTTACAATCGAATTTAGATATGTTACCAATTCATGTAACACCATACGAATTGCAGAAGTAGTCATTACTGGGCACATTGCGGGTGCTGCAAAGAGCACTTTTGGCTAACATCTAAGAGTGAAACAATACTAATTTCATGAACTTTAATTGTACTTTGACTTAGGAATAGGGTCCATTCCCATCAAGGTATTAGAAACCCAAAAGTCTTGGAGAAATTAAAAATGTCAGAAACCATAATAGAGAGTTGTAAAAAGAAGATAAATCTAAGTATGGCATAGATAGATTACAAATAAAATTGACAACAGCTCACATTCATGGATAATGGAATGCTTACAGATGTATAAGGTATACCTTACATTGATCAATTAAATTGCAGTGATGGTGAAACAGTGGCAAACCAATTTGCAGCTAAGGCATGACAAATGGAAAATTATTATCCCTGTGGTAAAAATTCAAAGGTGGATGACTTCCAAGATGGCTGCACATTGACTAACAGCTTCATTCTAGATCTCCCAGTGTGAAAATAGAAACTCAGTGGAGAGGACCAGTGGACTTTTGTGTTTCTGGGTAAATTTTAGTAACTGCTAGTAAGTGCACTGCTTGGATGCCAGGAAAAAAGAAATACAGAGTACCTGAAAGACACAACTACAAAAGTTGAGGAAAAAACACTGACTGGAAAAAGTACTACAGCTGTTCAGCACAAAACAGTGCAAGCCCCAGACATGATTTCCAGTAACCTAGAGGAAAGCATAAGACAACTGCACACAGGTCTGATTAAAATAAATGAAACACTGATGGAGTATGTCAACTCAAACAACAAAAGGCTGAAAAAATGGAAGAAAATTTAAACAGATACTCAGATGAGGTGATAAAACTGCAAAAATCAGAAGGTGAAATGAAGAAAAGTCTGGCTGAATATGAAACTGCTCAAAAAGAGATGTTTCAAAAAATAATAGAATTAGAAGACAGAGCACACAGGGGAAACCTGAGATTTTCAGCTGTACCAGAGAAGCTGGAAGGAATAGACTGCATAAACTCCACCCTAGAACTAAAAAAAAACATATTTTTGTCATTGTATCTTTGTTTTTGAGCTATTTTAATTCCTCAAAATCACTCCAAGTGCTTCTTTTACAATTTTAATGTGTTTCTCTCAAAATGCCGAATGATGGGGCCTACCTTGGTAACGTGATCTTATTTTCTTGCTTTCCTTCCTTCTTCCCAGAATACATTTCAAATCCTCTTTATATGACTCATGCCAGACATAAGGAAGTGGTGCTGTTTTCTCATGCCATTAAAATATAATGGCAGGACTGTGAAGCACTGTCATCTAAACACACCTTCTGTAAAAGAGCAGCTTCTCTGTTTACCTTACTGAGCCTCATTTATCTGTCTGCCAGAGCTTGTTTTATGCTTTAAATAGCTGTTAGCTACTTGCAGCAAAAGAAAGCAGATAAAAACAGTTATTGTAAGAGGAGTCTTTTGTAGTCCTAACAAACTCGATAAACCCTCCCCCATACTCTCAAGCTGAGGTGTGAAAACTCCCACTGCAGTAAATAATCCTTGCTGTACATTTACAAGTGACAAGTAGTAGGACTCTAAACTTAGTCTGTCTGCTACTTCCCAATGCCCTCAGTGGGAGGATTTTTCATTCTCATGAATAATGCAGACTTAAAATGTGCTTTACTAGTTCCTCAATTATTTCTGACATATTCCCACACTTTTTTTCTATTTCATATTTATTTATACTTTGGTAACCAGGAAAGTGAACTGGTCCCAGGACCCTTTTCAGCCATAACATAAGCTGCACTGGCAAAGATAATAACAATTATTAAATGCACTTATCAATACAAATAAAAAAATACTGACAGAAAGACATTGACCAAGATTGCATGTGGAACACATAGCCAATGTGTGAGTGACCACATAAATCATTGAGCAGCATTTACTAGAATGTATACATTAATAATGCTTAGCTATACTATGCTGTTTATTATAAATAATTCATTATATGAACACATATTGCACGTGCATATAGTGTGTGTGTATGTGTTTCTGTATATGTGTATGTATATAAATTACATGTGTACACAAGTGTGTGTGTGTGTGTGTGTGTGTGTGTGTATGTTTGTGTATTTAAACACAGATAAGTACTTCTGATTTCCTTTTCTTGGTGTTCTTAATGCTATGGCACATAGTAAATGTATATTAAAGTAAATTCAGCTGTATATTATGGTTGCTCTCTGACAATACAAGGACTGACTCAAAGTCAGTGGGAATCTCTTACAGTGGATCTGCATGTACCAGATATGCATTCACCTCTGAAAGGATGTCACACAAAGCATGAAATACATTTTTATGAACAGTATATGTGCACCTAGGTGATAGGGTAGCCACCTGACTCTCTTTCTGCAGTCCTGGTCTGTGTGTGTGTGTGTGTGTGTGTGTGGGGGGGGGGCTTGAAAATAGTAAATGCATTTATACTTTACAAGAAAAAAATATTTATTGACTGTTCTCTAAATCCAAATGTCACAAAAATATTTGCTACTACTCAAGTTATCTTAACACAAACTATTATAAATAACATTTAAGGCTTTAAATTTCAATACTGTGTTGCTACTTATGTAAATTTGTCAGAGAGTTGACAATTGTCTTTAATTGCTTTGTTTTGCTATGAAAAGGAAGTGTTAAGTTCTTTTCCCCTCTGTAATAAAAACAGTGGAAACAATTCCACAGCTTTCTGTCTTTTTTTTACATCAGCTGCTGTGTTCCTGACATTAGCAGGATTAATTACCTATTTAAGATTGACAGCAGTACCTGACAGAGTAAACTACAGATTTAACTGTGTCTATGATATGTCATGCAGGTGGAGATGAATTTCTCTGCAAAGTATGTGAGAAGTTGAGTTTAAAAAAAGTAGGTGGGCTTTCCCTTTATTTGGCTTCAATGCAAGGAAATAAAAGTTTTAAAAACTACAAGCAAGTTTCTGGTACATACACAATGTTGGAACTATATTGTAGGGAGAAAAGAAACCTAACAATTGAGTTAAACTGTATGAGAGGGTGGAGTTTTCCTTTAAAGGGACAATCCCGGGGATTTTTTATTTTGATTCAGCCTTTGTTTACATTTCAGGTTTGCCTTGCTGAGCATGCTCACTTTTGGCTAAGGGGGTTGGGGGAAGATTGCCTGCAGGAAGCTTCAAAGGTGTTAGCCAAATTCCATCTCAAATTGCAGTTCTACTGACAACAGTCTCAGTGTCACCCATTCATTAGTTTAATCTGTGCATTTACCCATTGAGAAAAGTAGCCTTTCAGGCATTTAATGACCTAACTACTGCTGCTGCTACTATAGAAAACACATCAGTAATGCAATACTTTTAAAGGGGCATTATTTTATTTCTAAAATCAGTTACTTGTTAGAGTACTTTGTTTATCTTGTGTTAAGTCATATATTTACAGAGAGGCAGGATTTTCAAAGAAGGTTGTTAGCATACTGCAGGATAGATGTCACAAACTTCGGTGTGATTTGGTTGTTATTAGGAAATGCTAAGACTTTACTGTTTGTTCTTTTGTATTTCCCTTCCCCCACCCACAGGCCATTAGATTAGTTGATCTAGTCACACTCAAATCTGCATCCTTTGCAGCACTGAAATTACATCTTTATGATGCGCTTGTTTTTGTAAAACTTAATGGAATGATTATCCCAGCCTGGGCAATTGTATATTTTTTCATTGTTGCAACATGCTTTTTTTTTTTCCTTTACAGATAATTATTTTTTTATATGTTCAGCAATAGTGTTGCTTATTAGGACATGTACTCATGCCGACATATAATTATACAATAGTTTCCCCTCATTTCACAGACAGCATTGCTTTGAACGTTTGGATTCTTGGAAACAAACCCACTGAGTTGCAAATACCCTAATAGAAGAATAAAATCTCATAACATTTCAATAAGAATAATGTCAGACAGCACTGAAACTGAATCTTGTTACTTTTACTAAAAGTATTATCCCCTTAGCTGACACCTTTCAGGAATCACATAGTAACAGCCTGTATAATAGTGATTCCATCCAACTCAATTTATTTATTTTTTTCCCTGCACTGCAATAAAATGTTTGGATCTTTCACTCTTTCCCTGAATATTTGACTGCAAGAGAGTTACAGCAGTCACCATTTGAAAGTTGAGGCAAATGTAGTCTCTATATTTCCCTATATTTTCATGTGTGTGCATATGTATGTGTGCAATATGTAACCTAAGTTTATATTCATGTGGTTGTAAAACCATAGCCTTGCTATGTCTTACTGACTGGCTTGCAATTCAAGGCATTCCTGAATGTGTGTCAAATTTGTATATGCTAGATATGTAGCAGTGCATGTATTTTATTAAAACTTTGTATGCAGTGCACCTAATTGTTTTAGTGGTATACTTCACTGTTAATATTGGAATTCTCATAACTTTTCTCAAACTTGCTTCTTTTGTGACTCAGATGGCTCTGTTGATGAGACCACTTACCCCTTATCAAGATGGAAATAGATAATTTAAATAACTAAATGCATTTGTCATGTGTCATTATGTGTTTATCATATGCATTGCTTTGGTTGTTTAAAATGCATTTGCTGTATATTTTATGTCATTATAGATCCACTACACACCGACACACACACACACACACACACACACACACACACACACACACACACACATACACATATATACACACAAATCTGTCTATGAACTTTTGTGTGTCTTTTCTTATGTATATAGATGTACCCACACCTATATGTGTGGTGTGTTGGTGGATCTATACATGTACACACTCCTACACTGGCATGCAGGAGGTATTTGTTTGCTCCTAACAGCATTCATGTCACTGACCCTTTATTGCTAGTTTTACAAGTAAGATTTTTTTTTTTTCCATTTGTCATATGCCACTTGACAAGAATATTAAAAGTGTGACTCAGACTACAGAAACTACAGACCCATAAGCTTAACTAGCCTTATCTGTAAGGCCATGGAACAAATCATCATGGATCCTATAAATAAGCACATAGGTGATCTCCAAACCCTTGATCCGACAATTCTGTTTTTTTCAAAGACAGGTCATGGCTGTTAAACCTGGTAGACTTCTTCAAAAACATCACCAGAGCCATAAAAAAGGCAAATGTGTGCATACAGTCTACCTTAAATAAACAAAGGCCTTCGACACAGTCTCACATTCGGGCATCATTGATAAACTCTCCCAGATGAATATCAACCCTTATGTTGTCAGGTGGGTTGCTAACTGGTTCTCCTTCAGATCATACTCAGTCAAAGTTGGGGACTTTACCTTGACCAGAAGGCCTGTCAGCAGTGTAGTTCCACAGGGTTCAGTGCTGGACCCCCTATTGTTTGGAATATACTTCTCAGAAGTTCATGCCAAAATAGACAGGCTGTGGCTAAGTTTGCTGATGACTGCAAATTAGGTGCATTCATTTAATCCCCAAACAATGTCAATATACTTCAAGAGGGATTTACACAAATGAATGATTGGTGCCAAAGCTGTGGACTCAAACTCAGTGCTAAAAAATGCATTATCATCCCATTTTGTAACAATCATATCCCTGCAGACTATCATATAAATAATAATACCCTACATTAACAACTCAGTAGTGAGAGAATTGGGAAAACAAGTTGACTGTAACCTAAACTTTGACCACAGTGTGTCTACTGTGGTAAGGAAGGCATTCTATGTTGCTCACCTCATTAGCAAAGGCATTGCCTCAAGAGTGAAACAGGTCATAACTCCCCTGTACTCACTTCTCATCAGGCCAATGCTCGAGTACAGTGTTCCCTTTGTATGTACCTTACCTGGCACCTGCAGCCACTTGAGAGACCTCAGAGATGTCTAACTAAGAAAATTACATGGTCTCCACCACATCATACATTGACAGGCTGAAGTCACTGTCATTGTACTCAGTAGTATACAGACTACTTAGAGGATATCTGTGTCTGGCCTACACAGCAAACACCCACACCTAATAGAAATGCTGCACATCCACAAGACAAATGGGATAAGGGTCACTTGTCACAGGAACCTTAACCTGGCCTGCGACATAAAAATGCAGAAGCGGAATTCAAGCAAGATGATAGTTGAATGAATATAAAAAATGGAAATTAGGTCAAACTATAACTACAACCTTGCAGGCAAGAATGGCATTTTTGCTCATGCCTGAAATATGTGTATGTATGTACATATGTAATATGTATAAATATAAATAAGCTGTTTAATAGAGTGTCTATGTTAATTATAAAAGAATATATCTATTTTTGCATAAATATGCTGTTTAATTGAGTGGCTATGTTAAGTATAGAAGTATTTCTCTATTGTTTGTTAGTTTTATGTGCAATGGTGTTCCTTGAACTAGTGAGTGTGTATTATAGCAATAACCCACACCTGGGTGTGGGTGTTGCTAAATTTACCCACGGTTGGCGTGGTTTGGTCCCGAGGGCGAAGCCCGAGGGACCAAACAAAGCCAACTGTGGGTAAATTTAGCATTACCCACATCCAGGTGTGGGTTATTGCTATTATACCATGACATTATTTAAGAAAAGAAACTATTACTTTTCTTAAATAATGGCATAGTATAATGCCTGTTTGCTGCCCTTCCGCAGATGTCTGGCATCCGCGGCAGTTCTGATGTACTGCGCGCCTGTGCAATACATCAGAGCTGTGGGCAAAAGCAATGGAGAAAGCAAGATCTCCGTTGCTTTTTTTTAGTGTTTCGCTATGTTAAATGAGTTTAACATAGCAAGACAGTTTTAAAATAAGCAACGGAGATGTCCGTTGCTTATTTTAAAACTGTCTCGCTATGTTAAACTCATTTAACATAGCAAAACACTAAAAAAAAGCAACAGAGATCTTGCTTTCTCCGTTGCTTTTTTTTAAAACACTGTCTCGCTATGTTAAATGGGTTTAACATAGCGACACAGCTTTAAAATAAGCAACGGAGATCTCCGTTGCTTATTTTAAAGCTGTCTCGCTATGTTAAACCCATTTAACATAGCGAGACAGTGTTTTAAAAAACTGAGTTATACTAATGGAAAAAAGTCCGGGCGACCGGACCTTTTTCCATTAGTATAACTCGATTTACAACGGGCACGCTGGCCAATCAGCGTGCACGTTTTGGGGGGGGGTCATGGTATAATATAGATGTTTTTCAGTGTAGTGATTCATCAGCAGTTTTTCTTTTTGCAACAAAATATCACACTTGATTTCACTTGTGCTTTAGATTGTTTCATTTTCGACCTGCTACATCAAAAATATCTGTCTATGCCTACATATGTTATGAAACAGTCAAATAAATAAAACTATGACTTCACATGGAAGCTGTGTGTCTGCTTGCTTGTTTACTTTATTGTGTAAAATAAATTAAACTGAAATTTCAGTTGGAATATGTATGTCTCTTTACTTATTTATGTTTGTATAATGTTGTACGGGCTAGTGATAATTAGGCACAAAAAGTCTGTCTAGTCTATAAGAATATGCATGCAATAAAAGCCGTTACTTTCTTGTGATTTCATGACATTTCAGTTATAACTCACCTCAGGCTTCGTGTCCACAGAGTGGCACACAGCTACAGTCATCCCACTCCACAAGGGGGAATCCACTTTGGATCCCGGGAACTACCATCCCATCAGTCTGACGAGCCTGATCTGCAAGGCCATGGAACTTATAAACAGAGACATTGGCAACCTTCAAACACTGGACCCCACCAAGTTTGGGTTTGTGAAGGGCCGATCTTTCCTCCTGAACCTGATCGACTTCTTCGAATCAGTCTCCAGAGCCCTGGACGAGGGTAAGGTGGTTCACACAGCCTACTTGGACCTTGACAAGGCTTTCGACACTATCACCCACTCTGGAATCATATATAAACTTACAAAGCTTGGCATTAAGCCCCACATCACTCGATGGATTGCAAACTGGCTTACTGACAGAACACACACTGGAAAAGCAGCCGACTCCAAATCCAGCTCCAGACAAGTGACAAGTGTTGTACCACAGGGTTATGTCCTGGGACCACTCTTGTTTGGCATCTACTTCTCTGAAGTACAGGCCAACACTAAGAGACTCTGGCTTACAAAGTTCACAGATGACTGCAAACTGGAAGCCATTATTGAATCCCCAAATGATGTGGATATACTACAAAAGGGCCTTACCGAAACAGATGCCTGGTGCCAGAGCCATGGGCTCAAGTTAAATGCCAAAAAATGTATAGTTGTCCCCTTTGGGAAAAAAAACATGAACCTGTGAACTACCACATAGGTGGCTGTACACAAAACACCGAAAGTGTGATAAGAGACCTAGGAACACAGGTGGACAGTGATCTCACCTTTGATAACCACATAGCCACAACAGTTAGAAAATCCTTCTACATGGCACACCTCATCACTAAGGGCTTTTCATCTAGGTAAAAGGAGGTAATTGTCCCTCTATACTCATCCCTCATTAGAACCATCATAGAATACAATGTCCTGTTTGGTATGTACCTCACAAGACATCTGCAACAACTAGAAAGGCCGCAGAAGTACCTCACAAAAAGAATCACAGGCATAAAGCAGATGCCTTATGCTGATCATCTAAAGAAACTCCAGCTATACTCTGTCACGTATCGCCTACTCATAGGTGATCTCTGCCTAACATACAAGGCCATGTCAAATCCAGAGTTGTTGGACATGCTAATCTCAATCCCTCTGAGCCACATGCTCTTAACCTTGTCATCACAATGAATAGAACATATCAGAGGAATAGGTTCCTGAACCAGAGACTCCCCATACATGTCTTCAAGAGGAACCTTGATGACTGTATGGGAGATAGGAAATTCACCCTGGGGATCACATCAGTAGCCCTGCTAGACAGGCGTCCAGGAAAGTAAATATTTGTGGGAAGCAATAGCCATGGAATTGTTATGGCTAGGCTTGTATAGGCCCTAGGCCTGATAGCCTAGTACCTACCTATGAACCAAAGGCATACCTCTCAACCTTATAGTGCAGACAGAAAAGCCTTGACAGAAACATTTAAATGGCTAAAGTAGTTAAACTTCAAGATAAAAGAATAGAGGACAGTAACTTTACTAAAAAGTGTTACACAACAGCATTACATTACGGTACAAGTAGAAGACAGAGTCCATATGACTCAAAGATGGCTAGTTACTCCACAGAAAATACCCTCTACCACTTATCCCCCTACTGTTAGTAATCAGGTCCTCACTGCCCTCTCCAGAGCTAAACACACTACAGCAATGGGCCCTGATAACATCCAGGGATGCCTCCTAAATAGTTTGATACATGACATGTCAGGCTAACTAGAACCTCTATTCAGCCACAGTCTCCAGACAGGCTTCATCCTTAGGGAATGCAGGACTGCAATGGTCATCCCGCAAGGCCATGGAAAAAGTTATCATGGATCTAATAAATTCATTGGAAATCTTCAAACACTGGACCCATCCCAGTTTCGTTTCATCAAGAGTAGGTCACACCTACTAAACCCAGTAGACTACTCTGAGAATGCCACTTGAACCATGGATGACTGGCAAAAAAGTTCATACGGCCTACCTCAACCTGGTAAAGGCATTCAACACATTGCCTCACTTAGGTATTATAGACAATGTCAAAAATGTAGACATAAATCACTATGTAACCCAATGGATAGTCAAATGGCTCATGGATAGGACACATAAAGTTAGGCTGGGGGAATACAGCTCTTCAGCTAGGCCTGTTACTAGTGGTGTTCCACAGGACTCAGCACTTGGACCTCTCCGGTTTGGAATACACTTCTCTGATGTCATAGCAAATATAGAGGGTCTTTGGGTGACCAAATCTGCAGATGACTGGAAGTTGGGTGCAATGTCTGATTCCTCTAAAGATGTAAATATCCTTGAGGAGGGTCTGAGAGACAAGTAACTGGTGCCAGAAATATAGCCTAATACTCAATTCCAACAAATGCATATGTATACCCTTTGGGAAGTTGACCACCCCTGCAAATTACAACACTGATAACACTCTCCTAAAAGTAAACCTAGTGGTAAGGGACTTGAAAACTCAGGTTGACAGTAACCTAAACTTTGATCACCATGTGTCCACAGTGGTGAGAAGATCTTCTATGTGTGCCAAGTTATAAGTTATGGCTTGGCATCCAGATATAAGTAGATCATAATCCCACTATACTTAACCCTCATTAGACCAGTAATCAAGTACACTGTGCTGTTCAGCATGTACCTAACCAGGCATTTCTAACAACTATAGTGGCCACAGAGAATCCTCATTAAAAGAATACAGGGTGTAAAAAACATGTCTTATCTAGAAAACCCCAAACTCTTGTCCCTGTACTCAGTCTCCTACAGACTACCACAGGGCAATAAAACCTAGCCTAAAAGACCTTCTCAAATCCAGCCTTAATGGATATGCTGCACATTCACAAAACAAACAGCACAAGAATTACCCAGTCTGAGGATCTAAACATTGTCTGTGACATAAGCAAAACATGTTGGAGGAACAGGTTTGTGTTTTTACCCTTTTTCTGGAAAAAATATTCTCCATTTATGTGAAACAGAGCTCTTCTTTAAGCTTATTCTAATAATATTTGGACCAATGGATGGGAAATCATAAATTCACCCCTGCTTGTCACCTGTGACATTTATGGACGGCAGCAGCTTATAGTCTAAGGCACAGGCATACACCAAAGTCTTTCTAGTCCTTGGGCACAGACAACTATGAAAACTGGGGCATAAATGGCTAGGCTTAAAAGGCTCTAGGGCCATTAGACTGGTAACCTCCAATTATGATTTATTCTGTTTAGTTGCAAATGCATACAATTGCTTTCCTTACAAATTTGTGTAGCAAGAACAAGTTGGAGTCCAGAAATACATACAATAAGCAAAACCAGCTATACTGGAATGTAGGAAAACATAGGATACTGGTTAGCAATGGGCTTCTCTTTAAATAAACTGTACTTTACTGGGTATGACACTGCTGTATACAATGTATTTTAGATAGCATATATCATGGACAGAAGTAGGTTAAAAAATAAAAAAAGAAAACTGGGTACACAAGTCCGAGTATAAACAAGTGCCTGATCCACAGATGCACACAGTGAAAAACTGACAGTGTAGAGTCTTCAAGACACAGAAACATTCCAACAATGAGGCTAGGCCATGTTCAGGGGAGGATGCATCTACCACATTTTAGACGGAAGTAGTAGTCCACAATAATGCACGAAGCATCGGAAACCATCCAGGTGCAATTAACCATAGGCAAAACTGCTCTACAATTTGTAGCATGCTACAGGCCACCCTCTCAAACTCAGGAACCCCACACAGCCTTCCTGAAGACACTGGAGGGTATAAATGTATCTCCAAACACCATTATATTGGGTGACTTCAACTACCCGAATATAGACTGGGAACATTACTCAAGCCCAAACTTTCTAGCCCAAAGGTTCCTGGAGTTCATAAATTCAAATGCCATGGATCAACTAGTCACCGTTCCCACAAGAGGAGAAAATATACTAGATCTCATCATCACAAACATGGGGACAAAATGCTCCACACCAGAAGTATATCCCTCATTGGTGAGATCAGATCATAAACTAATCTCACTGGATATCCACATCCCGCCCACACCCCAAACACAAAAGACCACAGTGAAGAACTTCTCTAAAGCAAACTTCACACTACTCAAGACTGGTGTGGTATCCTTCAAGGCCCCCGAGCCAGTGGAGACCACAACCCAAGCTGCGGAAGCCCTTACAAATGCCTTCTATGAACACCTCCAGGACTGCATGGATCAGGCAATCCCTAATAAAACCAAGACTCTTTCCACCAAGGGCAAATGTCCGGTCTGGTGGACCCCAGCCATAAACAAACTTTACAATAAGAGGAGAAAGCTGTTACATGATAGAGCAAAATCCATAAAAGAGAAGACACCTTTGATCATTATTAGTAAAAAAATATGAGCACTCATAAAATCCTCCAAGGCCAACTTTGAGAGAAAAATTGCCATAGATTCAAAAGACAATCATAAGGCCTTCTTTAGCTATGTTAGAAACCTGGGTGGAAACTCTCAGATATGCTCAGAATTAGTCCAAAATGATACAAAAATCACTGAACCCACAGACATTGCCAACATACTGGCAGACAGGTTCAGTGCAAACTTCACCCCCCTCTCTCCCCCAAAAGGAGAGATAACTATCCCAGCGGAGTGTAGCCTCCCAGACATCTCAAATGTGCAGGTGAAAGCTGCTCTCTCTAAAGCTAAAAACACAGCATCAATGGGACCGGATGGTGTCCCCGGCTGTGTGCTACACAAACTCAATGAGGAACTAAACCCGCACATAAGGCAGCTGTTTAATCTTAGCCTTACCACAGGATACGTGCCCAAGGAGTGGCGTATGGCAACTGTGGTCCCACTCCACAAAGGCGGTGCCTCTATGGACCCTGGTAATTACCGCCCCATAAGCTTAACAAGCCTGGTCTGCAAAGCTATGGAGAGGATCATAATGAAACTCATAAACAAAGACATAGGAGACTTGCAGACATTGGACCCGACCCAGTTTGGCTTTGTCAAGAGCAGATCATGCCTTTTGAACTTGGTCGACTTCTTCGAAACAGTCACCAAGGCCATTGATGAGGGAAAGGCAGTCCATACAGCCTACCTTGACCTTGCAAAAGCTTTCGACACAATACCCCACTCGGGTATTATAGAGAAACTTACCAGCTTAAATGTAAACCCATATGTCACAAGATGGGTTGCAAACTGGCTAAAGGACAGAACCCACAGGGTTAGAGTAGCTGGCGCCATGTCAGACTCCAAGCCAGTCACAAGTGGTGTCCCACAGGGCTCAGTCCTTGGCCCCTGTTGTTCGGCATCTACTTCTCAGAAGTACAGGCAAACATAGGAGGACTATGGCTGACAAAGTTTGCAGATGACTGCAAATGGGCGCCATAGTGGAAAGTACATCGGACACAGATATCCTTCAGAGGGGTCTCATGGAAACTGATAGCTGGTGCCAGAGCCATGGCCTGAAGTTAAATGCCAAAAAATGTATAGTCATACCCTTTGGGAAAAACAAGGTAACCCCAAGCTACCATATAGGTGGCAATCCACTAAGCACAGAAGAGGTTATCAGGGACCTGGGGACCCAGGTTGACAGTGGCCTTTCCTTTGACACTCACATTGCTAAAGTGGTTAGAAAGACCTTCTACATTGCCCACCTGATCATGAAGGGATTCACATCCAGATCAACTGAGGTCATTGTTCCCCTGTACTCTTCACTTATCAGACCAATGATCGAGTACAATGCCCCATTCGGGATGTATCTCACCCGACACCTGCAGCAATTGGAGAGACCCCAAAAGTTCCTCACCAAAAGGATAAAGGGACTCCAAAATCTGTCATATGCTGCCAGACTGAAGAAACTCCAGCTCTATTCAGTCGCATACCGTCTGTTCAGAGGTGACCTGTGCCTGACATACAAGGCCATGTCCAACCCGGAATTAATGGACATGCTCCACCTCAAAAAATCCAAATCTACCAGATCCACTAGAGCAAGCGACTTAAACCTTAGCACGGATATAAATAGGACATGCTGGAGGGATAGATTTGTCACTCAGAGACTCCCTATGCTGTGGAATAAAATCCCAGTCCATGTGAGGCAGAGCACCTCGCTGGCTCTGTTCAAGAGAAATCTTGACCGGTGGATGGGAGATCGTAGGTTTACCCCGGGAATCATCTCTGTGTCACTGCTGGACAGAGGCACAACAAACTAATGGGCACAGTATTTTTTAACATAAGAGGTGGCGTAAGCCACAAAACTCTGGGCTAGGCTTATAAATGCCTTAGGGCAGATAGCCTAGTATAAACCTATGAACCTATGAACCTATAAACGAGAGTCTGGAAAAGAGCCATAAACATGATAGAGTGGAGTTTTCAGGATAAGGAAGACATTATGTATTGTTACTATTATGCAAGAAGCCCAGAATTTCCAGATAGAACACATTCAAAATGATTAAGACAGAAATTAGTGGAAAGAAAAATACTTGCATAAGAAAAACTATCAAAACCATCACATGTATTTTTGTGTTCATTCATACAACAGATCAGTGAAAACTATTATATAGACAAAAATGTTGGGCCATATGGAAGAATAAGTAACCAAGGAAGTGCAAAACATGTAAAGAACAAAGTCTAGAGATTTTCAAAAGGCATGAAAAATAAACACGGACATAGGAAAGAAAAAGAGATCTGATTTCTTGCAATGTTTGTGCAGAGGAGAAAGCCAGAATAGTCAATACCAGAAAGCATTTCCAAATATATTTGAAGAGAAATACAGGCAAAGTATCCAAGTATGGAAACTTTCACAACCCAAATAATAAGATCACAAAGGGGGGATGTAAAACAGAAGATTAGTAAAGTAAAGGTTAAATTTACAGAAGCTGAAGTGATGAAATAATTCCAAAGTGAAGGATTTACCATAGGAAGTCTAACACACAAAGTAAGGAAAATAGAAGGGAAGACATGGACATGAGAAAGTATCCCTGGAATTCAAGAAGCTCGGCGCAAGGACGGTTTTAGCCTTGCACTGAGCATCCTCACTACAGATGGTGCAACAGCACCATATGAATATGTATGAGGGCGTGCCACCGCAACCTCGACGTGCACAAGAAACGTGTGCGAGTGCAGGGGGCGTGTACAAGTGCTCTATGGAGGCGTAAACATGCCCCGACACTTGCAAAACCTACTATGCCTACTAGTAGAGCCTGCCCCTAATAGTAAGTCAGTAATTCAGTGTCCGTGGATACCGAAATGTTTGCTAAGCATACAAGAGTGTCCACGAACAGTGAAATAAAATCGTAGTAAACACACAAGCACGTAGTGGAATGTTGAGCCCGGTCCCTAGAACTTTCACAATTAGATTTCCTGTCCCTGTGTCCTTATTATACATTTGAATTGCTGAAATATCGAAGGTGTAAGCAAAGTGCAGCGTGTCTGCATGTCGCTGCCCTTCGAGCGTAGCTTACACATCATATTCATTAAAATACAGAAAAACATGCAAAATCAACGTGTCAATAGTGTAGTGTTTCGAGCATCCACCTAACAAACAGGCATTCACGGTTTGAGCCCAACAATAGCACATATCATTTTCCATGTGGAATGAATGTCGTTTTGCCGTAAAACCGGCATAAGAGTATTGCATGAGAAATTTAACTCAAATATCATTCAAGCAAAGTGGTACTGTCATAATGAATAAGGTACTAGTAAGCAGGTGTAAGCACAAATAAGCAGCAGTAAAAACGTATAAGTACCAGTAAGCAAGTCTGAGGGCACTTGCGTGGGTCTAAGCAGTGCCCAGCATAGGAAATGTATATAAGTATATACAGATATCTATATATATATATATATATATATATATATATATATATATATATATATCTATGAAGAAAGAACGTTGATACAATAAAGCATAAAAGGAATGAGAAGGGAATCAATGGCAACCCCAGTATTATATAGCACTGTCAGCGTATGTCATATCAAGCTGGGCAGGAGTAAGCAATGCACTGTTACTCAGATCACAGGCAGGATATTACCATTGAGGGTAACATTGTTGATCTGCTAAATCTACTTTACACACAGAGGGTAATCCATGGTAGGACAACCCAAAAATTGAAAGACCATTTGGCCATCTGACCGTTACAAAAGCAAGGACATGTATGTTCAAGGACTAAATGGTGTGAGAGCCTGAGAATACCTGGGTTGGGACAACATACGTGTAGGGCCCCTAACACTCGGGAGAGGGCAATGTGTGGAGGTGTGTCATGGCTGCGATAACAAGTGGACAATGGATGGTATGTGTGATTTTAAACACGGGTGGGGGTGGAGGAACTATGGGTATGAAATTATGGAGCCAGATGTGCCAGGGTTGGATGGGCTGGTTATAATTGGACCGCCCCGTGGAGGTCAATGAGGTTGTTATAAGTATATATGCATACACACATGCAGACATCAATATGTAGAAGTACATTCTCTGTAACACATTCATTCCATTTGAAAACATAAATAACATAAATGTGCCCTTACAAACCTCGACAGTAGATAGAATAATAGGTTGTGCAGAAGATGGACAGGACGAAACTGCTAAAACGCAGAAGTGTGTACAATGTCCAAAGTCAGTGCTATGCTGAAAATAATTAAATGTGAGGACTTTCCCACACATGGAATCATTCCTGTGGTCTGCCTGCTATGGCAACGCCAATTAGTAAACCGGTCTATTTGTAAAAGAAATAAGCTGAACACGTACATAATTAGGCTCTTATGTGTAACGTGTGCGTTACCACATAGTCATACTTATTAATTTATTGTAGTGTCATGTTAATGGGAGTAAAGATGTAATGAAGTACAGAGTCTAATCTTGACAAACACATGCGTGTACCATGTGGGACAACCCAAAAATTGCAAATAGTATTCTTTTGGTCGCTCATGTCACCAATGTTTGTAGACTAAACGTTTGGGAGTTCTGAGGATGCGTGGAGTGAGTCAACCAATGGGATGGGTCTATAGGAGAAGGGAGTGGCCAATGTGTGGTGGTGTGGATACACTGCGAATCCAACTGGAGAATGGATGACTGCAGTGTTAGCGAGGGGTTGGGGTGTGTGTTTGGGGAACCAGGAGCCATGGGTATATATGCAAATGAAGCAGTGCAGCAATAGTGTATTGGTTAGAGCAACCACCTAATGAACAGACATTCCCGTACTGAATCCCACTGTATCACATACCATTTACCATCGGTAATCTGTACATGAACATATTGCGACATCTGTCTGCTGTATAACCTGCAAAATATCAATTAAAAGTTAACTGGAGTGAAGTGTCAGTGTCATAATGAATAAGGCACTAGTAAGCAGGTCAAGCATATATAAACACCAGTAAGCATGTGTAAGTGCGTTTGTGCAGGGTATGTATTGCTTTACAGACACACACACACATATATATATATATATATATATATATATATATGTATATATGTCCCCAGCCGGACACTGGAAACATACACACAAACAATGTAAAGAGTCCACTGCTCCCCAGACCACAGGTAGGATACAACCAGGGGGTACACAGTGCACTTGTGAATTCTAATCTTGGAACACAGACAGGAGCGTCCCTTGCGGGACACCCCAAAAATTGGCAATACCATAAGAAGGTGATAGACCGAACATCCTGGCTGGGGTGTATACATACTCGGAATACATGGGCCGAAACAATTGTATGAAATGGGTCCCATGAAGTGGAGAGTGGGCAGTGTGTAGTGGTGTGTCCAGAACAGACCAGGACCCACAGTAAGGATGGGTACTGCTGAGGAGGTGCAGGTGGGGGAACTATGGGTAGCTACTTATGGGTCTAGGTGTGCAGGTGGTGGCTGATGTGGGCCTATATGGACAGCCCTAGGGATGTAAGCGAATGTGTTCACTGGGCAGAGTTGTCGCCCAACGAGCAGCCGCACCCACTACGAGTCCCACTGCAGCAAAGTGTAATCTATATGGCAAGGAACGGAATAACCAGATGTAGACGTATATATGTAGAGGTATGTATATGTATATCTACCCATAGCAACGTAGAGATAAGCTTCTCCCTCTCCGTAGTACAAATGTATACATACAGAGACAGAATACAGATAAATACCCACATGTAAATATATACATATCCAGACACCCATAGACCCATATGTTGTGAGATATATATATATGGGTCTAACTGACATGGTTGACAGTTCATATGATCGACACTCATTTGGTCGACAGTTCATTTGATCGACAAGCAGATTTGCCCCCTTCCCCAATGTTGTGCGACCCTGGAGTTGATATATATGGTTATGGGGGGTGTGAGGGGCACAGCCCCCCACATTGGGGCATGTGGGGGGCAAAGCCCCCCACCTAAAATGCTTGTCGATCAAATGAACTGTCGACAATATGAACTGTCGACCATGTCAGGTAGACCCATATATATATATATATATATATATATATATATATATATATATATATATATATATAGACATCAAAATATAAATATACATGTATGCATACATATACAGATATATCTGTATATAGTAATTTCAATAGATGTATATATACATATACATATATATATATATATATATATATATATATATATATATATATATATATATGTGACTGTAAATATACACATGTATATAGCTAGGATATCATACAGCAGTTATGAGTAACATATGTTCACAGGCCGTGGATATGGGGGTGAGGGGCCCAATAAACAAACGTGTAAGATGTAGCATCAACCCCACCACCCCCCAGCTAGGCCAGTGAGACATACAGACACGCAATAAAGGTAAACACACTACTGCTTCCCAGATCACCGGCAGGATACTACCAGTGGGAGACACCTGCCAGGTCTAATCTTGAAACATAGACATCAATGTCCCTTGTGGGACACCAAAAATTAATGATCGGCAGTCCCGGTAATGACTTATCAAACCAGGCTGTAGATGTACATGTACCAGTAGGTTGTGCAAGCCTGATAACCCATGGGTCGACACAATGTACGGCATGTGTCCCGACATCGGGAGTGTGGGCAGTGTGTAGTGGTGTGTTTATACCCCACCTGCACCCACAGTAAGGATGAGTGCTGTAGAGGAGTGGCAGGTGGGGGAACTATGGGTATGCAATTATGGGCCTAGGCATGCAGGTGTTGGCTGGTGCAGTCGTATTAAGACCACCCCAGGGAAATAAGTAATATTCTGAAATGGGCATAGCTGACGCCCATACCTCTCAACCCCTAAGAGCACATCCACTGGACAGGCCATACACCATTGGGGGAACAAATAGGGACCATACCTCTGAAATGTCCCCGATTTTCAGGGACGTCCCTGATTTCGACTCAGTTTCTAACTCTGTCCCACTTAAACCCTCCTAAAACTAGTGACATTTGGAGGACAGGTGGTGAATTACACGTAATGAATAACGACAGAAATTAAGAGTTATAAACATCAGTTACCTCAGAAAATGTGTATGAATTCAAATGCTCTGAGTCTGTCAATGTGTCAGATTAATAGCACCAATAATTTAAATGTGTTCTTGAAGTTGTTTTGCCATGTCCCTGATTCAATTTGTATTTTTCCCCAATCATATGAGAGGTCTGATAGGGACAGAAAGCACATATTCCACTGACAACCTTCGAAAGATGATAGAATATTAGGTATACAGTAGCATGACTCTGTTGAAGGATGTGGGTTCCAAAACCCAATTACTTGCTTGTATTGAAGAGTGCCAGTTCCCATGTATTAGCCAGATGGGTGCAGATTGTAAGGGGAACACACCAATAATATGAATCAAACATAAAAAACAGGCGGAATTGCATGCTGTCACCTAATGGGCAGCCATTCCTGATACTGTAGGCATGTAATCCGATGTAATAGACATCACAAGGTAATATCATAGTCCTCACTCCCATCCAGGGGTGTGAGTGTTAGATGCAAACACCAAATGCAGTGCATCTGCAAGTGCATGAGCAAGCGGGTGTAAGCCTGTTTGGCTGCCAGTATGCAAGTATTACACTGGTAAAGCAATGTAGAGGCTAACTGAGAGTAAGAAACTGTAACCAGATGTAAGCATTGCTTAGCACCATGCAAACCCACTCACAACTGCTTTAATGTGCCTTAATCACTCCGTATCCAATGGCCTTGTTCTGCCCTGAGACAAAATAAACATCCTCTGCAAGGCTCGAAACCAGGACCCTGCACACACAACTATTGTGATTTACCACTAAGCCATGGCAGATATACAGACATCGGACCTTATCACAAACATATCATCCAGCGCAGTCATTCAACGGTATAGGAAATGTATTCCATCATGTAGATGTATGTGTGAGTATTTATGTCCAGCATTTAGATACATACATATATATAGATATATCAGGAACATCCCATGTGACAACAAAGCATTACAAAGGAATGAAAAGGGAACCACCAGCAATGCCTGTATTATGTAGTGGTGTTGTCCTATGTAATATGAAGACTCCCTCAGACAGACATGTGTCATTCATACACGCAAACATTTGTACATTGGCCATATACATCACTCTGTGCATGTTATTTACATTAACACAACAGTTCCTTTCCAATCATTATGTGAGAACAACACTCTTGCAAGGTGCTGTGTGCGACATCATCATCATGATAAAGATAAATGGGGTAACCATAGAGGGACTGGTAGTGTTGTGTGCACAATGGGGTCGTCCGCATCACGTGTACCTGGAACATTTAGGAGTCATGTGCATACTAGGATCATGCGCCTGAGAGACAGGGGTGAGGACAACTGGAGTATGTTGTGATGCATATTAAAAGGGTTACATGTGTCTAGTGGACACGTGTGTGAAATGGACAGCTATGTATAGGGCAAATGTTGTTCTAGGAACCAATTGGCCTTTGGTTTCCATAGGGTGAGAGTGGGATGTGGGGGAAGGAGAGTAGGTATGCTCATGGAGGATAGGTAGGGTAGGATGACAGACAAGACAGCATACAGGTTAGGTATATGACACGTGGGGGGATACACCTCGGACAGGGAGGGGTGTTTGGCATTCAGAAGTCCATGAGCCCACAGATGCAAACAGGGGGACAGAGGTCCCCAGACATGGGCAGCCACCACTGCACCAAAACAGCTGCAAAGGTGGCAGTGCTGGGGGCTGTCTAGGAGGGGCAGCCTCACCCTGTAAATGTGACACTCTGCCCTTAAGCTGGCATATCTGGCCTCGAAACTCCTTATTGAGCCCCCTACGCACCACATCTGGGACTGTATGACAGCGGACATGTTCCTGGCTGGACCTGCTCCCAGGGGGGACAAGCCCCATCCTCAGTGGTGGTACCACCAGAAGATGGTGCAGAGCCAACAGAGGTGGAGGTCCAAGGCTGGGCCCCAGATGTGCTGGTGCCCAGTGCCATGGCCAGCTGAAGTGGGACAGGAGGTTCTGCTGGGACCTCCAAACCCATACAGCCTATGGTGTTGCAGTTTAAGCACATATATGGCTTAGTAATAGTCAACAGCATTCAGGAATACTTAGAACAGCATGCATAGATATGACCATCAACCCAACACAACAGATGGTATACATTTGCAGAGAGAGCACAACACATGCATATATACTGCATGACATCTGTACAAAGTGTAGAAGACTTGTGACTGCAGCTATGAACAGTGGCCCATTACTGGCATGTGACTGAAAACTCCAGACAGTGTCTGTCATACCACTGTTGTGACATATGTCCAGTCAGAGATGCGATGGCAGTAACTCATCATTATCACCATGTACTGGCTGCAATCCTCACACTATGCTCCTGCTGTTCACAGATGTGTGTTCAGTGAGTAACACAGGAAACAAATGGTCCCACACACCGACCAGTCCACAGATGGCCCTATAGATGGGGATCCCTCACAAGCAAAGCATTGTCTTGTCAGTTTTAAAGCATGCAGAATAGCCATTACCACACACAACTTGTTGAACAGACAGTAGTCTCAATGAAGCATAGCTACACTTGTATGCTGTAGTCATGTCTGGCACATCACCCTCCTGTCTTTAGCTATTTTCCACTGTGTATGTTGTTTGAGGATCATCCAGATATCATCTGTGATGCCGTTTACCAAACATCAGATCCAGGAACCACTCACAGCGACTGTCATGGGCAAACACCAACATGATGTTCCTAGATATTGTACTGTGTTTTTCATGCAAATGGCTATGAGATCATCATAGCTGTTCCACATGCAGTCAGCTAGAGGAGGACTGCAATAGATGCAGAGGCCATCACCTGATCATGACCATAACTTACAATACACAAGCTGCTGCTGAGCAGGTGTACTCCTCCACATCCACCAGCGAGTGTGTGGGAGGGACCGACAGAGGCAAAGTACATCAGAGAAGGGGTTGGAGACTAAAACCTAAGCATTGTCTGTCACAAACCTACCAGTAAAGGGTTCAAACCCCTGACTGACTAGTCATTACTATTACAAGTGCATGCAGTTACTCCATGTGCCACAAAGCTGACCTGTTGGTGTGCTGTAAGAATATATATGTGTTGGTGAGCGACATCTGCAACAGAGATATAGTAGACATACATTAGGTGTAGCACACATGGCTGTCCACATGAACAGATGTCATTGTCAACACAACCACACTCTCTAATGGACTCACATTGACACTCTTTGCCAGGCCCACAAATACACTCCCAAACTACTTAGTTTGCCACACTGCAGTAATGCACAGGTACTACATGCACCACAGGGGATATCAGGAGGTTCTATGGGCTAGGGCATGTGAACGTGTTTGACATCTGTCGGTATGCCAATGGGAGTTATACTGGGAGTGACTGTGGTTGGGAGCATCATATCCTACATGCAGACACAAGGTGCCAGTACTGACATGCATGTGTGCATTGCTTCATGGGTGTGTAGTGGTTGGCTGTGCAAGATGGCTGTACAAGGCTGAGTGAGGGGTAATCCTTGGCATCACACCACCCAACAATGGTGTGCAGTGTGGTACAGGTGTGTAGTGTCTGCAATGTCCCACACAGATGGGTATTGTATGAACTGCCCTGACATCCTGGTTACCATTGTGTATGGCCATAGCTTTGCAATGCATGCCATGTCTGTGTTTGATAGTCCTTGACATGGACATTGCCTGGGATGTGCATGTCCCACTATAATGTACAGTGACATGTACAGGTGTACCTGATTTGGCTGGCACATGTTGTGTACACAGACTGTTATCCTCCGATATGCCAATACTGGCCTGGTGTGACAGAACCTGCTTATAGTCAGCAGGTTGACCCTTCACCTGCATTGATAGCATGATACAGGTATTCTCTGGTGTCAGTGGCATCGGTCCATACAGGGCACATGTGTAAGCCATTGTATGGCCTCTGTGGATCACATTTGATGGCACCACATATGTTGCAGGCATCCAGTGGGGAACATAGTGAAGGCACATTGTCTGCAATTATGTGTCTATTGTACTGCTGCACAGGGTGCCATGCCCTCTGCAGCCAACTGCAATCACACCATGCCTACTATCTGTCATCAATGTGCAGGGTACTAGCAACATAGTGGGATATTCTAGGCAAGTATGTCTGTGTATGACACATGGGTTCAGGACGTATTCTGAGTGATAGTAGGGTTGCATACTTTATTCACCAGACCTTCTGTCAGATGTAGGAGTATGGCTTGCCAACACAGTCCTGTAGCTGACTGACATCTGTGCTCCTCATGAGGTGGACATTGTGATATATAAGATGGACACCATATAGGAAAACTACAAAATCCGCTCCCCAACATGTCCAGTGGCTAGACACTCACGGCCACCTCCACACAGGCTCTGACAGTCAAACACACACACCTGCCATGCCTTGGAATAGAACCCCTGCCTAACTAGTGTATCACACTACAGCAATACACAGTTACAGCACAAGCTATGGAGAATACTGGGTTACAGTAGTCCTAGAGGTGCATTCCTAGGTGGGTGTCATCAGCAGGATTGCCAATGGTGGTCATGTGAATTGTACAGAGTGTGCATACTCTAAAAAGCATTGTTCTTGTCTCAAGCAGACAGACAGACAGACACACACACACACACACACAGTTGGTCTCTCTTGGAATAGAACCCCTACCTAACTAGTTTATCACACTACAGCAATACACAGTTACAGCACGTGCTACAGAGAATACTGGGTTACAGTAGTCCTAGATGGGTAGCAAACTGACTCACTGACGGAATCCACCTAATCAAAATAGGGGAAGCCAACTCAAGCAGAAGAACCGTAATGAGCGGCATACCACAGGGATCAGTCTTGGGGCCTCTGTGATCATGTGAATTGTACAGAGTGTGCATACTCTAAAATTCAGTCGCATACCGTCTGCTCAGAGGTGACCTGTGCCTGACATACAAGGCCATGTCCAACCCGGAATTAATGGACATGCTCCACCTCAAAAAATCCAAATCCACCAGAGCTACAAGAGCAAGAGACTTAAACCTCAACACGGGTATAAATAGGATGTGCTGGAGGGACAGATTCATCACCCAGAGACTCCCTATGCTGTGGAACAGAATCCCGGTCCATGTCAGACAGAGCACCTCGCTGGCTCTGTTCAAGAGGAATCTTGACCAGTGGATGGGAGATCGTAGGTTTACCCCGGGGATCATCTCTGTATGACTGCTGGACAGAGGCACGGCAAACTAATGGGTATAGTATTCTTCAACCTAAGGGGTGGTGAAAGCCACACAACTCTGGCTAGGCTTATAAATGCCCTAGGGCAGATAGCCTAGTATGAACCTATGAACCTATGTTATTTGGGATATACTTCTCTGAGGTGCAGGCCAAAACCAGTGTGGTATGGCTGACCAAGTTTGCAGATGACTTCAAGCTGGGTGTGGTCATCAATTCCCCAAGTGGGTCTCAACCAAACAAATGACTGGTTCCAGAAATATGGCCTCAAGCTGAATGCCAAAAGTTGCATCATCATCCCCTTTGGGGAGAGTGATGACCCCACCTGGGCAGCCAAGTGCTCTGGATTATGCAGAATGCTCAGCATTCAATGATAAGTGAAGCCACTGTTCCACACTGAACAGCTTTGGCTCCACAACATGGGTTTTCATTGGTTTGTATACCTCAATTATTCAAACACACTCTCCAAAGCTAAGAATACAGCATCCATGGGACCAGATGACATCCTGGGCTGTGTACTACATGAACTACAATATGAACCGGCACCTCGCCTAAATGTCATGTTTAATCATAGCCTCACCTCAGGTTTCATGCCCACTGAGTGCCGCAGAACTACAGTTATCCTACTCCACAAGGGGGGATCCACCTTGGATCCCGGAAACTACCGTCCCATCAGTCTGACAAGCCTTATCTGTAAGGCCATGGAGTGTATTATCATGGAACTTATAAACAAAGACATTGGCAACCTTCAAACACTGGACCCCACCCAGTTTGGGTTTGTGAAGGGCCGATCTTGTCTCCTGAACCTGACTGACTTCTTCGAATCAGTCTTCAGAGCCATGGACAAGGGTAAGGTGATCCACACAACCTATCTAGACCTTGCCAAGGCCTTTGACACCATCCCCCACTCTGGAATCATAGATAAACTTACTAAGCTGGGCATTAATCCCTACGTCACCCAATGGGTTGCTAACTGGCTTACTGATAGAACCCACACTGTAAAAGTAGCCAACTCCAAATCCAGCTCCAGACAAGTGACAAGTGGAGTACCTCAGGGTTCAGTCCTGGGACCGCTCTTGTTTGGCATCTACTTCTTTGAAGTACAGGCCAACACTAAGGGACTCTGGATAACAAAGTTCGCAGATGACTGCAAACTGGGAGCCATTATTGAATCCCAAAATGATGTGGATGTTCTACAAAAGGGCCTTACAGAAACAGATGCTTGGTGCCAGAGCCATGGGCTCAAGCTCAATGCCAAGAAATGTATTGTTATCCCCTTTGGGAAAAAACATGTACCTGTGAATTACCATATAGGTGGCAGTACACTAAACACCGAAAGTGTGATAAGAGACTTAGGGACACAGGTGGACAGTGGTCTCACCTTCAATAACCACATTGCCACAACAGTCAGGAAATCCTTCTATGTGCACACCTCATCACTAAGGGCTTTTCATCCAGAAAAAAGGAGGTCATTGTCCCACTGTACTCATCCCTCATTAGACACATTATAGAATACAACGGCCCATTTGGTATGTACCTCTCAAGACATCTGCAACAACTGGAAAGGCCGCAGAAATACCTTACTAAAAGAATCACAGGCCTAAAGCAGATGCCCTACACTGACCGCCTTAAAAAACTCCAGCTATACTCTGTCACATATCATCTACCCAGAGGCGATCTCTGCTTAACATACAAGGCCAGTTATTGCACATAATGCCCTCTTTGGCATGTATCTGTTCAGACACATGCAACAACTGCAGCTCCACAACGATACCTTACTGAAAGGATGCAAGGCCTAAACAACACATCCTTCATGGACTGATTGCAACCCCTGTCACTATACTCGGCGGGCATACAATGGCATCAGAAATAGTTTGCCTAGGTATCTAAACCTCTCCTGCAACATTAACAGTTTGGAGGGACAGGTATATCTCACAAGTGATACTACCACTGTGGAACAGACTCCTCATCCACATGAAACACAGCTCATCCTTGTAGTGCAGATGCAGCTCCTAAATGCTTTACATATGCATAGACCCACTCAAATTATCTATGGGATGATCCCAGTTATTCTCATTAGGGTAATATGTAATTATCAACCATGGGTAAAGGCCAATCTATAACCAAGTGGCAAAGAATAGTTCAAACACAAAAAGGATGGGAGGGTGGCCTAATGGTTAAGGTGTTTGCCTTACAAACACAAGATGCAGGGTTTGAGTCTCACAAGGGATAATTGGCTAGGCTTAAAAATGGCTCTCATGGGCAATTAGCCTAGTACTAATCTATGAACCTAAGAGAAATTAGCTAGATAAAATGGCCTGCAAGAGCAGCTAGCCTAGTACTTACCTTACCTATGAACCTAAAATCTTACATTTGAAATGCACATACAAAAGTGTATAAAAAAAATCAACAAAAACTTGCACTGCTTTACAGATTCAAAAACTTTCTCACCAACACAACTAAAGCTATATGTTCCACTACTTAACACCTCCCCTCACTAGTTTATAGAGCACCCATTCTTATTAACTTCCAGGCAGCATAAAAAGCAAAATTTGAGCAATGCTATAATAAAGTGGCTACATTTGCAGCAAATGAGCCTTTCAGAATCCACCAACTAACATATACACACAGCTGCTTCCCACCTACAACATTAGCCAGCAATAATCTGCTTGTCTAGCACTAAATACGGTTCAGTACAACTAAGTTCGTACTCCATCATTATCATTCGGTGAGGAAAACCCTTTCTGTCCACAACCCTATCAAATCTGCAGGGCTTGATGTACATTTATACCGTGTTGCCAAGGCCTGGGACTCCTTACCTATATCCATCAGATCAATACCCTCCCTTCAGTACTTCAAAACCATTCAGAAATAGTTCTTAGCCAAAATCTGTCTCGGTTTTTGTTCAACCTCAGGATAATTTTCTTCTTCTTCTTTCGGCTTTTCCCGGTCAGGGGTCACCACAGCGGATCATTAACCTCAGGATAATGATATTCCTAAATATGAACAAGTTCCTAATCATACCTTACACCTCCTTACTTGCCCTTTTCACTCACTTCCTAACTTAATCTAGATAAAAACAGATACCTACCCAGTTAGACTTTCCTGTTAGTCAAACTTCAGTAAACAAATAACATGTATGACCTTGTCCTTACAAATGCTTCCCCTGCCTACACCCCACTAATATAATACAATACAATCTGATATACAACTTATGATTGCAACAACTACCCAGCCAAAAACCAAAATAAAAATTATACCCAGATAAGGAAATCTGTGGAAATAACTGTCCACCCATACCACAAGAAAAATCATCAGACTGAAAAAATAAGAAAGCAACATTGCTGGTCATTAACTATTTCATAATGCTCAACTATCCCTGATTTTGCCTCATATTATTTACCCTTCTCATTATAAAATGTTTACATCTTCTGGTAAATCACTGAAGACTACAGTTGGTCCATAATGTCAGACATTACAGTCAGTCTTTAGGAAATCCATGTTGATGAAAAATCCATTTTCCTCCTACTAATGTGAATTAGAGTAATATTTAAAAGTTATACATGATTTTGGACTTGTAAAGACTCTGGTGGTTATTAGTCTAGTATAAACATATGAATCTACTAGTTATGTACAAATCATGGCACAACAATGCACTGAATGCATCATTCATACTTATTTCTTCCTACAACATATACTCCAAATTCAAGATTTGACATAAATAATGAAAGAGAATCAAAATAATCTCATACATAAAGACATACGACTAACCTATAGCATCCTACAGTAGGCTTGTAAGCATGTACAAGAATGTCTCACTAGAGCCATATCTATGTGTGAAGTGGACTGTTGCTTCAATTGAGCCAGCAGAAAAAACGGTAATCTCCCAGTGAAGTACCTCGCGGGCGGTTTCGCACAGCTTTGGGCGGGGGGTGGGCATAGCTGAAATGATTGGCAATTGTCCGTCCGGAAATGTACGGAAGCAATACGCAGTACCTAAAAGTAGCCCCTCACAAGCATTTGTGTGTTCCATGCATTATTAACAATAAGTGACAGTTCTGCAGCGCGTCAATGTTCGATGGTTAGCACCTTATTAGCAGTACCTACAAATAGCCCCTCACAAGCATTTCTGTGTTCCACGCATTATTAATGACAATGGTACCTCCGCTTTGTGTCCAAAAGAGATGCAGCTACTTTGTGTTACCGGGGACGGTGATAGTGTCCGATGAATGGGCTGCCTACAGGGGCATTCCTGAACTAGCAGGCCACAATAGTAAGTTGTTCCCATTCCCCCATGTGATCAGAAAAGAGGGTATTACCGTCTGCGACAGCAGCATAACACTATTGAAATAATAAATCCCAGCAATTTATTGGTCCGACCCCACAAGAGACAGATGCTTTAGCACTAGCAACGGAACCCTTTTGGGGGCAGGCAAACTACAAGAATACATAGAATACATAAAAGTTCCTTTTTAAACTGCTTTTGCAAGAACTACAAAACATATCAGCTCGCCTGCCGGTAACAGGTTAAAAACTTATTTCTCTTCCCGAGGCTTACGTCTCACAGACTTCTTATTCCATGATCCCACCCCTGATCCACTACGATTAATTGTCTACACAGACTGTGTGCGGTACAGACAAGGAGACCCTCAATCAGATATGTTTTTTTCAACAATTACGTTAAATAACTGCGTTTATTTCAAATACAATTGAACGCAGCGTTCAAAATAAATGTGACAGCAGACAGCTGTCAGGGTTAGTAGGAGGCGGGCTTTGCTACTGTGTTTTTCAACAATTACATGACATTGTGAGTCTAGGAGGCGTGTCCGGGGCGGGCTTTGCTACTGCGCATCCTGCGAGGTACTTCACTGGGAGATTACCGAAAAACTACCTAGTATTTGAGCAATAAAACATGGCCATAATCACTTTCACATACAGCACCCCACAACAAAACTAATTCTAAACTTATTGTCACTATCCACAAAAGGAAAATACAATAAATGTTGTATAAAAAATACATAACTAATAAGCCCCACTAAAACCTTCAACAATGACATCTTCTCGGTTGAGCTCAAACCCAGAGGAGCAAAGCAAAATGATCATGGCGAACCTCCTAGAAAATAGGACTCCCACGCCATCAGTAAAAAAATAGCCAGTATGCAATGGAGATAACATTTCTCTATTAACACAAACACACACCTAAATTACTGCACACTCAGAGTGCTGGAAAACTAGGAACCTGTGTAGAATTAAAAATATAATACAAAGCTTTATACTATATAAACCATGCAAGATGGAAACAAGTACATCAAATACATACTGTCCACTTACATTTCTCCAGTAATGAAAGCAAAACACAAGAGATGACATCAATAACATACAGTATACATTAGAATCTCCCAAACATAAAAATGTTCACTTACCTATAATGTCCAAGTGTCTAGTCTAAACAAGTCCCATTAATTCTTTGAACAACCATCTTCTACAATGTTGACTGCTTCTCCAGATAGCTTGCACAGATTCTACAGAATCTGCCATTATCTGTAAAACTTACTTCAAAATTCAAGTCACCTATAGCAAATCGTGACAGTCATTTATAATTCCAGTGTCACCAACCACGAAAAGTAAAATTGTTAAAAAAACAGTATTCATTTAATAAAAAAAGACTGCAATAATTTCTTGTCCAACCTTCTGTTACGACTGTAACTTCCACAACTAAGCCGAATTCTGTAGAAAGTGACACACATATTAGTTCATAAAACAACATACCTACCCCCAACCAGTCAAGCCCAAGTCTTGTCTCTCCACATGATGCACCTAGACAATATCTGACTTTACTACTTTGTAATGAATGCATGAATAGGTAACACTGTTTAACACATTCAGATCAATACATACATAGCCGGCCTTAGGCATAGGCCAACTAGGCGGCCGCCTAGGGCGCCGCTGTAACAAGGGTGCTTTTCCAGTATTTATTTGGTGTAGGTAGACCACGATGGGGGCAACTGGGTGGTGTGGGGGAGGCGCTGTGAAGCCCTTTTGCCTAGGGCACCAGCTGACCTAAGGCCACTGCTGAATACATACATTCAATTGCAAAAGACATTTTAACAGCTTAGAAATTTCAATGTCTCATTCAGTGAAATGAAAGTCAATGCCAATTCATCAAGTTGGATATGACCATTTTCACCTCTGCTGGCACCCATTGTTTAATCCAGTATGTCCAAGATCAAAAACGCTTAACAAAAAGCCAAGAATGACTATAGAAATTTTAGAATAACTGACATGCAGACCAATTGACTTGGGCTTTATGCGACTATTTTTATATATTTAGTCAATGTTTTAGTTAATTTAGCAAAGTTCAAGAAACTGAATTTTCAGTGGAGCTTGATATCTGCAGAAAAGGATAATAAAGCTATGTATACATTTGTAAGAGCCCTATTTATAGTCTTGTAACACAGTTGGAACAGATGTGAAAAAATAAGTTCAGTGGAAGTCAGGGGAACCACATATCTCTTGGGCAGCTGATCTTTGTGGTTCCCCTGACTTTCATTGAACTTATTTTTGAGAAGTGCTGAGAAACAAAGGCTGGCATGAGAGGAAACATATTTATTTTAATTATGTGCTTCCCCTGGAAGAAGCAAAACCTCTGAATGTGTGTGTTGGGTTAAGTCTGAAGATGGCCTGAAACACAAAAGGAAAAAGTACATTACACTATTTTGACTTATATACCTTTTTTGTTGTAGTCATGTAAACATGTTATGGTCTTGCAATGCACTCACCAGTGCACACACTGTCTGTAAAAATATCATGCATATACCTTTTGTACAAGTCTTCTTGACACACTGTAAAAGATCTCAGCCTTCAGTGCAGACAAGACTCATTCTCCACGTCCACATACTGCAGCTCCATTCCTGTCACCCAACAGTCACCAGGAAAGCAGGCCTAAGCATGTTATGCCCACTAACTCTGCTTCCATAGAAGGCTGTAACTTAGTCGTATGTCATAGGTTCATAGGAGATGCAAATCAATTGAGCTGCAAGGACTCTTCAGCTTTGCCAGTCCTCCCTTTTCAAGAAGGGCCAGGCCTGATGAATTTATGAATACCCAACTAGTTATCCTTTTTAAAGGCAGAAAGTGTGTCACACTGTTAAACTGGGAGAGTTAGTTTGTTCTAGAGAGGTGGGTAATCACTGTGTTGTAAATCTATACCTCCATCATGTGCATTTATTTGTGGGAGTGGGTGTACATCTGCGGTCCTAATATTATCTGAGCTATTTGGTTTATGGATGTATAAGAGTTTTTAGATTATTGGATCCACTGTAACCAGCAAAGCCTCCTTGCGCCACAGTAGTAACACATGATAACCCTGTCCATAATGCTAGCCTGCATCTTAAACAAAAAAAAAGCTGTTGCCATAACACTACCACTACAGAAGATAGTTGTGACTCATCACACATTTGCACATGTACACACACATGTATATATATATATATATATATATATATATATATATATATATATATATATATATATATATGCTAACACACACATGTGTGCATGTGTGTGTGTATGTATACATTATATATATATATATATATATATATATATATATATATATATATACAATTTATTTTATTTTACACTGGTTGACCAGGATAGTCCGACTGGATACATGTCCATTTTCAACGGAGACCCGGGGAGAAAAGTTCCAATCACAACATGAAGAAGAATACAGGAAAAAATGCAGGGAAATGAAAGAACATAATATAATACATGTTTAAAGAAAATTACAGACAAAACCATGATATAATACATGTTACAAACATTATGCAGACTATGTATAGTCGAGCAAGTTAAACAATCAGACATTATCAGACTTTATAATTATGGCTCAGTTTGCATGTGGCAAAAAGTACTGTTTGGCAAAATTATGAAAAAGAAGCTAGTCAGGATTAGAGCAAGGGCATAGCCAGTGAGTAATAAAATGTTGTCTGAGACTTTTTTTGAATTGAGTTAGTAATGGTGCTAGAGTAAGATTGGCAGGGAGGGAGTTCCAAGTTTTGCTAACAGAGTTGGCAAACAGGGAGTCCCCCGAAGAGATGTTGGTTTTGAATGTTTGGACCATTAATCTGTTATATGATTGAAGTGGTCTGAGGTTACTATAGTGGCTATGATGTTTTTAAGTACAGGTGTGTTTTCAGGTTGATTGATTAGTTTATATGCAACTAAAAGTTGGTTGTATGGAAGTAGGCTCAGTAATTCAAATCACCCTTGCATATTTCGGTTATGACAGTGGTGTGTCCGAAATGCTGTGCCTGTGGCAAATCTAGCAGTGTGGTTATAACAGCTTGAGATTGGTAAATAGAGGGGAGGCACAGAGAAGGGTAGAGAGTAGGTGTGAATGAGCAATGGCGGTTCTAGCAAGTGAAGTAAGAAAAGGTTTAATTTTGTATAGGGAGCCAAGTTTTTTATTGATGGTTTTGATAGTTTGGCTCACATGCATATCAAATTTAAGGTTGTTATCTACTATGATGCCTAGGAGTTTAGTTTGGGATTCTGGGGAGATAATGGTGCCATTATTATTTTTTTTCAATAATCATTTTTATTGTTTTGCCAAACCATTATACATTTCACACACTATTTACATTATGTACAATATTGCTTCCAATGTTTTAGTTCCATTTTGAATTTCCCTATAATACATTAAGAATAAATATCATTTTAACCAAGTACAGGAAATTAAAATCACAAAAAATTAAACATAAAAGCATCTACAATAGACAATTATAAACCAACTCAAGCCAATAATTTGTATTATTTCTACATTTTCTATCTAATCCAAGAATGTGTTGGTACACATACAGAATGTCCTGACGGAAAGTGGATAGGAACCGCTACGCGTAAAATAATATTAAAGATTTGTTCCCAAATTTTTATGCTGTTTATACTTTTCTTATTATTTCTAATTAACAATTTGTGCTAATATATGCTTAATCGCTAACAGCCTGAAATTTTGCCACGACACCTGTGTTGGGTTCAACCAATTTGTGGCTATATATAATTTCATTAGTAAACTAATATTCATAATTACAATCTTTTTGTTTTGTCCAAATTCTCCGTGGAATATGTAAAATCAGAAATTCCCAGGAGAGTGTTGAGTTTTGGTAACCCATTTTTTGTAGTTGTAACTTTAAAGAATTCCATAATTTATAAATGCACTTGCAACTCCAGAACATGTGTAACAGGTCTGCTGTCTGATCTACACACTGTGGACATTTAGGTGACTTTTTTGAATCAAATTTATGAAGTGTAAGATGGGTATAATATGCATTGTTAAATATCATCAATTGAGTAAAGACCAGTTTTTGAAGTGATATGGATTTTAATGTTAAGTTAAACGCCTCTACTATTTTACTGTCGTCTAGGGATGGCAATTTCTCTCTCCAGTATTTGGATAACAGAATATGATTATTATATTTTCTCTCTTTTGCCATTTTATACGCTGAGGATATATATTTTCTATCTTGTTGCAATGCTTTCCACAGATGACCTGAAATAACTAGTTCCTCTTTTTTTATTTCAGAACTGGTAAAATAATTTATGGCCAAATCTTTTAACTGCCTCATTATAATTAAATAAGAGATGGGAAGATTCATCTCTTTTAAGATATCATGTACCGCTACTCCTAGGAAGGGGTATAAATCCCTTACAGTTAATTCCTTAATAAATGGATATTTCTTTAAGTCTATCAGTTGATTACCAATAGTTATATTAGGATTTCCATCAAACGGTTGAAACATCATCATATATTTTAAAAGATTCAAGGAGGCAAACAGAGTTTGAGTCGCCACTGCCCATACCTTGATGTGTTCCATTAACTTATATTTACTCAATGTTTTTATATTCAAAAATGGTACAGCTTTAACATTAATTCTCTTCCCTTTTATATGTTTATAATTTAGCAGTACCCATTTGGGTATCCATTTTCTATTTTCACTATCCAAGTAAGACACCCTTAAAATCCTATTGGCCTGAATCACTGTATAATACATCTCAAAATCTGGTAAATCCAACCCCCCCATCGTTTTAGGAGCCATCAGTTTTTCATAGGATATTCTCGTTTTTCTGGGTTCCCACAGAAATTTCCCCAGTCCTATCTGAAATTGCTTGAAAAAGGATTTTGTGATTTTAAGTTGTGCTGCTCTAAAAATATATAGCATTCTGGGGAGAACGTTCATTTTTATTATCGCTGCTCTTGCCATCATCGGTAGCTTCAACTTACTCCATCTTTTCAAATCCATTGTTATTCGGTCTCCAGTTGCCTTAATATCGTTGATAAAAAATTCTCTATTTTCAGTTGAAAAGTCAATCCCCAAATATTTTATTCTTTCTTCTGTCCTTATTCGTCCTATCAATGGTAGCATTGAAAAAGGTGTAGGTGTCTTTAGAGGGAATATTTAGATTTTTTTTAAATTTAGTTTGTAATTAGCAATTTTCTCAAAGGTTTGTATTGCTCTTAGTATTTTTTCCGTATCTGACACCGGTGTGGTACTGTATATGTTTAAATCATCTGCAAAAGCAGCCATCCTAACCTTTATCCCAAGAAGTACAGGAGAATTATAAAAAACTTTTTGTTTCATATGAAGAAATAAAGGTTCCAAAAACAGATTAAACAGTATGGGAGACAATGGGCACCCCTGTCGAGTTCCATTTTTAATTTGAATCCTTTTGGAACATTCATGATTTATATATAAACTAGTGTATGCATTCTTGTATAAATTTCTTAACATAGAAATAAAAAGTTGAGGTATATTGAAATATGATAATGTTTCAAATAAATAAGCCAAATTAACTCTATCGAATGCTTTTTGAGCATCAATTATTAAAGCATATATGTTCATATTTTTATACTTTGCATAAGATATTAAAGTATGAAGAGTTAATGTATTGTCTGTAGTCTGTCTCCATCTATAAACCCCGCCTGTTCTTCTGATATTATCAAGTTTATTATTTTTTTTAATCTACTAGCTAGAATAGATGTCATGATTTTCATATCAATATTCAACAATGATATGGGCCTATAATTGTCTGGATTTTTGGGATCACTATTCTCTTTCAATAACAGAATTGTTCTTGAGGCATTAAAATGAAGATCATTGCTGCCATTGAAATGATATAATTAAAGGTCTGTGAAAACGGTGCTCAGAATCCCACTAAAAGATTTATAAAATTCAGAGGTCATACCATCTGGTCCTGGGGCTTTATGTGGCTTTAGTTTCTTAATTGCCTCTAGAACTTCATCAACTGTAATCAATGCAATCAATTCTCCCTGAGAATCCTCGTCAATCTTGGGAAAATTAATTTTCTGTAAGAACTCTTTTCTCTCTTCATCATTCCCATGAGTTTGTTGCTCACCATATATCTGATCAAAAATTGATTCAAAAATCTTCATGACATCTGACTTATCAGTATATAACGTATTATTATGATTTATTTCGGTAATTAATCGTGTCGATTTCGTCTGATTAATAATACGGGCTAATGCTTTCGAGGGAGTTTGAATGTGATTTGCATATTTAACTAAACTTCTTTGTTCGTACAGTGTCAGTTTTCTGTTATGCATAAGAAACAGCTCTTTCTGACATCTTAACAACTCAGTTTCTGTTTGCTCAGTGTAGTTACTCATCAGCTCCTGGTCCAATAATTGTACTTTAGTTTCCAGATCCAGTTGTTCTTTATTTTGGAGTTTTTATAATAAGTGGCTTTCTGAATAAATAATCCTCTTAACAAAGTTTTAGTTGTAGCCCATTCTATATCTAATGGATGTTCATTACGGGGTATATTGTATACTAATTGTTTAAGTATCTCCTTAACTTCCTGTACTATATCTTCTTTGGTTAATAGGTATGGGTTTAAGGACCAATTATATCCACCATGATTTTTAGTATTCAAAATATCGGTCTTTAAAGTTAAAGTTATTTTAGAATGGTCTGAGAGCTGTCTAGCTTGATTAGAAACCCTAGGGTCAAGTGAAATGAACACTTCTGGAATTAAAAAAAATCAATTCTTGACCACATTTTATGGCAGCTAGAATAGAAAGTAAAGTTTTCTGCCTTTGCTTGTATGTGTTTGTGTTTAAAAGGGTCATATAGTTTGAAATCCGTTCTCAGTTCTTTCAATGCTACCATTGCCTGCTTATTAAAAGCAGTCGAAGCTCCCAACTTATCACTTTTAGAATCTTGGTAAGCATTCCAATCCCCCCCATCACTATGTAACAGTTGTTATATGACTGTAGAATAGAGTAAATTGAAGCTATATAATGATGTTGGTTCACATTTGGGGCATAAACACATAAAAGTACTATCGGCTTATCGAAACTTTCAGTTTTGAGAACCACCAAACACCATCTGCCTTCTTTATCTATTTTGTCCTCCAAAATTTCTCCTTGAAACTGATTCTTGATTATAATTGCCACCCCAGCACTATTCGTAGTCCCTTCCGCCTTTACAACCTTCCTAATCCATTTCTTGTCCTTCATTGTTTCCCACTGGTCATTAGTCAAATGTGTTTCTTGTAATAGAATAAAACCTGCTTTTGATTTAAAAACAAATGCAGAAACAGCTTTCTTTTTTTCATGTTCTGGAGTCCTTTAACATTCCAGGAATCTATTATCCACATTCTAAACTATGAATTGATGAATAATGGTATCTATTTTTGTTTTCCACCTTAAATTGACAAGTGTTGGTATTACGTGAATTTTTTGGAAGCAAAACAGCCATCCCATCCCTACCCAGTGCCTATCCACTATTCCTCCGGACCAGGATGAACATAGGTTTTTCACATTGGATAACATTCCCCAAGTAGCTAAACTACTAATTCTATTAACTAACAATAAAATAGCATGCAAAAACCCTACACCAACTATATCTCGTCTACAAAGTCTAACCCAGACATTCCCTACTAAACACCGCACTCAAGTAACTACAGCTCTGAACATTTCCCTAATATTCATGTAAACTAATTGTACCTGACATGTCAAATAATTCACTTTTAACAAACTTTAAATACAGCAATAATATGTTAGCATTATAATTACTTGTTCCAAAACCTTTTAACTAACAGTTCACCTAATAAGCACACAGTTATTATACATTTGTTTAAAACAAGCCATTATTTAGGTCAGCTATTTATCTTCAAAACATTCCTACAATATTGCATTTAATTTTTATAGATCATTACAGTTAGACATCACCTATATTACACAACTACTACTACTATTTGCTAATTATACTATATGTATATATATATATATATATATTTTTTTTTTCTTTTTTCTGTTCTCCCCTTTCCCCAAACTGAACACAGTTAACAGATACTTATTTATTCACTTATTTACTCACTAAATAAAACACAGTAAGTTACAAAACAAGCCTGCAAAGGAGAGAAAAAAAAAAAAAAAAAAGGAGAAAAAAAATAACACAAAAAATAGACTGCATTACCTGGATTTACCACTAAGCCATAGACTCTTATACAGAAACAGCCAAACCATACATTTTTGTCCATACAAGACACATTTTACCTCAGTGATCGTTTCTCAGTCATTTTAGCCTCAAAAAAGTCCCAAAAAGCTTTGTTTCGATTTACAGCAGCTCTTCTTGCTTCCCAGCAGTTGCAGCAGTCCAGGCAGTTCAATTTTTGAATTTTCACGCTCGCGACGGGGGAACCAATTCGCGAACGGACCTCTCAGCTGTACCACACTCAAAACGGTCCCCCTGCTTCCTTTACCTTGTTTCCTGCTTCCTCGTGGGTCAGGAGCGCTCGTAGAAGCCATAAAACTTTGTGGAATCTTTGTGTTTCAGCTAGGAAGACGAGATTAAAAGATAAAACGGAGAATTACCAGGCCTGCTGAAGAAAGAAGAACACACAAAGGATTTTGAAGCCTCAGTTCTCGTAAATGAAGTCTCCCATTCACTCTAATGCAGGAAAAAGCCAGGATGTACTGTTCAATTTTCAGACGGTGGCAGAGCCTTAAACAGCTTCAAAAAGGTAGGTCTGGCTTCTTTTTTGTATTTACAGTGTATTTAATGCCATCAAGAGTAAAGATTAAACTGTTAGGATATTTCATTTGAAATCTAATGTTTTTGTCAATTAGAAACTTACAGTATGGAGCCAGCATTTGTCTAGACTGTCTTATTTGTGCTGGTAAATCCTGTGTTATAGAAACTTTATAACTTTGCCACATTATAGATCCTCCAGATTTTTATGGTTAGAAGTATTTTATTCACATCCTGGAAGTTTAATATTTTGACATACACAGGTCTTGGTGTATTTGAAGCTTGGGAATTCCTGTAAGCTCTATGTGCTCTTTCTATGACAATTTGCTGAACATCCACAGAGTCCTTAAGTAATGTTTCAAATATTTGTATGATAGAAGTGTTCAGCTCATTATATTGGATTGATTCTGGGATCCCTCTGATGATTATGTTGTTACGTCTTGATCTTGCTTCCAGGTCCAGAATTTTGTTTTACATCATTTGTATATCAGCCTCTTGTGATTCAGATCTTTTAGTGAGCAATGCTATATTGTCTTCATTTGCTGCTATTCTGGTTTCTGCTTTCTCCATTCTTGTTAGAGTCCGATTACATGTCTCACTAAATGTTTGTGTTTGGGATGTTAGGTCTTGTAATGCATCTTGTATAGGCAACAATGCAGACTTAATTTCTTCCATTGTAACCTGTTGATCAGATTTTGCTGATGCCCCTGTTTTTGCAGTTTCTTGCTGTCTGAATGTTTTCTGTCTCTTGAATATGGATTCCTTCTCTGGAGACTGTAATGCTGACAGTTTAGTTTTAGTAGTTGTAGTGTCCATATTTTTATCTTCTTTTGACATTTTGAAATGCTGCAGATAGAGATGATTACCAAGTAAAAGTTTCAGTAATGTGGTAATTCAGTCCTTTGTTTGTTGCTCTGTTCAGAATCAACCAAGCAATCAGTTCCAATCCTGTTGTCACCAAGTATTTTTTTTCAATTTTTTTTCCTCGATAAGATCGCTGACTTCTAGTAGATTATTAATTGCTGTCAATTAGTTGATTAACTCCAAATGTACATCCGCAGAGGTGATTTTTGTTTCTGGTCTTTGGAGAGCTGAAGTACTGCAGTGCTTATAGAATGGCGGCCATCTTTGTCTCGATGGTGCCATTATTAGATTTAATGGTAAAGAATAGTGGTGAGGACCTGTGAGTGGGGGAAAAAGTAGCAGCTTTGTTTTGTTAGGGTTTAATATCAGATGATGATTATTAGAGAGAGCCAATTTTCCACAGTATTAAATGTATTCTGAGACAGTGTTAATAGTGCTGCCTGGGAAGTGGCAGAGCAGGTTAAAGTGGAGTCATCTGCTTATTGAATACATGTTGCTTCTGGGATGACAGAGTGGAGGTCATTAATAAAGATAGAGAAAAGAAGGGGTCCTAGAATAGATCCCTGGGGGACTTCTAGGGTGATGGGTAGAAGGGAGGATAGTCTTTCCTGCCAAAGGACAGCTTGTTGTCTACCACAGAAGTAGGATTGAAACCATTGGAGAGCATGGTTATCTAAGAAGAAGGCCTTCAGAGTATGTATGAGTTTTTGGTGGTTAAACATATCGAAGGCCTTGGAGAAAGAGGGATGAGGATAGTTTATTATTATTTGGTAATGGTTTATGATGTTAGAGAAGGAGAGTAGGGCTGAGGTAGTACTATGGAATGGCCTAAAGCCAAGCTGGGAGCTAGCCAACAGGTATATTTATATATATATAAATAAACCATAGGATCATAGGAGGTTACTAGGCTAATGGCCCTGAGGCCCTTACAAACCTAGCCAAGAGTTTATCCACAAAAAAAGAAACCACAGTCAACACCTGTCACCCCTGTCAATGAAGGACACAGGTGGAACCTCTGGGACAAATTTCTGGTTTCCCATCCACTCATCAAGGTTGCGCTTGAAAAGGGTCATCGAGGTACTCCATTTGACATGCATGGGAAGGCCATTCCAGAGACAGGGCAGCCACAGGGAGACCAACCTGTCTCTCCAGCAAGTTTTTTGATGTGGCATATTAGATTTAGGCCTTTTAAGTGGGTAATGCGTGAGTAGTAAGACTTACAGATATGCAGCATCTCTAGTAGGCCAGGGTCTGTAATTGCCTTGTAGGTGAGACACAGATCACCGTTGAGCAATCTGCATGATACCGAGCAGAGCAACAGTGATTTCAGCCTGTCTACACAGGACAGGTGTTGGAGGCCATGGATTCTCCTGAGGCACCTCTGTGGCTTTTCCATTTGGTGGTGTTTGAAGAGCTACATACCAAATAGGGCATTATACTCAATTATTGACCTAATGAGGGAGGAGTACAGAGAAGTAATAACCTCCTTTTTTTCTGGATGCAATTCCTTTACTTATGAAATGAACCAAGTATAGGCTTTTCTGACCACTGCTGCCACATGACAGTCAAATGTGAGATTGTTGTCAACCTGAGTACCTAGGCCTCTCAACACAGGCTGTGTGCTTAGGGGATTGCCGTTGATGTGGTAATCAGTAGGGGCCATGCTTTTGCTGAATGGTATGATAATACATTTTTTTGCGTTTAACTTAAGGTCATGACTTTGACACCAGTCATTTGTTGCTACGAGACCACCTTGCAGTATGCTAACATCATTTGGGGAGTATAATGCCCTGTTTGGCATCTGTCTGGACACATTCAACAACTGGAATGCACAGAGACACCTCACTAAAAGAATACAAGGCCTAGAACACAGAGAAGCCTTATTAAAAGGATACAAGACCTAAACAACAAGTCCTACACTGAGTCACTCAAAGCCTATACCTGGCATCCCAGAGACAACAAAAAGGTGAACCAGGTGTGCCATACAAGGTATCCTCCAGCACGACTGATGGATTTACTGCACATCAACAAGTTAAATGGCATCAGAAATACTCTGTCTAGGGATCTAGACCTCTTCTGCAATATCAACAAAATGGTTTAGAGTAGTGTTTTAACAGCTCAGCATTTAAATGTCTCATTCACTGAAATGAAAGTCAGTATTAAGCCAGAAACCAATGCACTTAGCACCTCATCAAGTTGAATATGACCATTTTCACCTCTGCTGGCACCCATTGTTTAACCTAGTATGTCCAAGATGAAAAACACTTAACAGAAAGCCAAGGATGACTGTAGTAATTGTAAAGTAATTAGCATGCAAACCATTTTACTTGGGCTTCTCTTACCACAAACTGAAAATTATGCAACTATTTTTATATATTTAGTCAATTTTTGGTTAATGTAACAAACTTCAAGAAACTGAATTTTCAGTGGAGATTGATATCTGCAGAAAATCATAATAAAGCTATGTATACAGTCGTAAGAGCCCTATTTATAGGCTTGCAACACACTTGGAACAGATGTGAAAAAATAAGTTCAGTGAAAGTCGGGAACCACAAATATCAGCTGCCCAAGAGAAGAGTTGAGAAACAGAGGTTGACATGGCTGGGTGTAGCGTGCCCTTATACATGTAGAGTAGTGTCATTACACATGCAATTAATGGATAAAGGGTCCCTGTATGTAAAACTGATGGGTGGGTGTAGTATGTCCTTATACATGTAGAATAGTGTCATTACAACTGTAATTAATGGACACAGGGTCCCTGTATGCAGAACTGATGGTTGGGTGTACGGTGTCCTTATACATGCAGAATAGTATCATTACACCTGTAATTAATGGATACAAGTAATATAGTTTGTGTTTTATTTGTTTCTGTATGTACTTGTGCTGGAATATACTAAGTGTTGGTATCCTGTATGTTTTCAGTATTTTGAGTTTTCAGGATTTTGGTCTTAGGATATTGGGCTTCAGGATTTTGGGCTTTCAGGATTCTGTAGCGCTTATATATATATATATATATATATATATATATATATATATATATATATATATATATATACACACACACACATATATATATATATATATATATATATATATATATATATATATATATGTACACATACATACATATATATATATATATATATATATATATATATATATATACACACACATATATATATATATACGTATATATATATATATATATATATATATATATATATATATATATATATATATATATATATATATATATATATATATATATACACACACACACACACACACACACACACACACACACACACACCAACACACACATCAAATCATCAAAACCACACATCATCGAAGACGAGATCGTTGAGATGAGAATTTTGAAATCCCATTTCAAGCGAACCAGCAGAAAAAGATCTTCCCAGGGTAAGTAACCAATTACTCAAAAAGATACAAAACCTAAATCACAGCATCCCTAACCCATCCAGTAACTATAACAACTCCGAGATGGCACTACAGTTGGGAAAAGGACAAAGTTCATTGTCATGCACAACAGGTTAGTTACTCTTCGTTGTTCAGCTGGCTTGTGGAAATGGGATTTCAATATTCTTGTCCTGACGATCTCGTCTTTGCTGATGTGGGGTTTCGATGATTTGTAAAATGTATAAACACACACTAATATATACACACAAATGTACACCGTCACACATACACAGATACATGTGTGTGTAGGTGTGTGTGTGTGTGTGTGTGTGTGTGTGTGTGTGTGTGTGTGTGTGTGTGTGTGTGTATATATATATATATATATATATATACAGTGGATATAAAAACTGTACACACCCCTGTTAAAATGCCAGGTTTTTGTGATATAAAAAATGAGGCCACAATAAATCATTTCAAAACTTTTCCCACCTTTAATATGACCTATAACCTGTACCATTCAATTGAAAAACAAACAAATCTGTTAGGGGAAAAATAAACAATAAAAAAAGTACAATAAGCTGGTTGCATAAATGTGCACACCCTTAAACTAATACTTTGTTGAAGTACAGATTTTTGCAGAATGTCCAGATTTTTGCCTCAAATATTTGGTCTGTTCCTCATAAAATCTGTGGTTTTATGGGAAATTATGGAGGAATGAAGTCACTAAATAATGACATATATTTGAGTTTCAGACTTCATGTCCTTCAGAAAATGCATGTTAACACAAATCCTGTTAGTCTAACAGCTTTCTAAATGAACTAGAACAATCTGTCCCTATTTTTTGGCCTTTGTCCCACATTAGTTTAGGCTTCGTCCAGATTTCTTGCGTTAAGGAATTGAGAGGTATGAAGAGCACTGGTTGTCCTTCATAAAGGTGGCAAAACTACAAATGCTAGCAAGTATACATTAATAAGCTTGACTAGACTTCTCTGAAAGATTGTGAAACATATCACTATAGACTTCATAAACAAAGACATTGACAACCTAAAAATCTCTCAACCCAAATCAGTTTAGGTTTGTGAAATGTTGATCTACCTACCTAAACCAGTAAGCTTTTTTTAAAACGGCACTAAGGCTTTAGATAAGAACAAAACCCTACATAAAGCCAGCGTTGATCTGGGCAAGGCCTGTGATTCTATCCCACACTCAGTCATATAAACAAACTAATCAAACAGAAATTAAATCCATATGTTACCTGCTATAGATCTAACTAGTGTCCAGACAAAATTCATTGACTCAAGTCCAGAGGCACTGTCTCCACCAAAAGACTCATTACTTTTGGAGTCCCACAGGACTTTGTGCTTAGCCTGCTCTGACTTGGCATTTGTTTATCTGATGTCCAAGCTGATGTCATGGGTGTTTGGCTTATTAGCTTCATAGATGACTGCAAACTTAAAGTTATCATAAACTCTCTACTGGACCCAAGGATCATTCAAGACGGTATGTTATGTATAAACACATCATGCCAGAACTATGGGGTAACAGTAATGCAAAAATTGCAATATTGTGTCATTTGGAAAACAAAGCACCCTCATACCTGCCACACAGAAGGTAACCCCTCAATGTCAGTGCAGTTATTAGAGACCTGGGCACTTTTGTATGCCATGAATTCTCTTGCAACCACCATGTCTTTATGGCTGTTATAAAATCCTTCTACCAACCCAGACAGATTACCAAGGTTCCAGGATGCCTGACCTGTGTATAAGACTAAAGGGACCAAAAACATTTTAAATGCTTGTATCTTACTATCCATGTCCATGTAATGAAGCTTCCATTTTCTCCATTTTTGTATTATCTTTTGTTTACTTTCTTCCCACATATCCTTAGCTGCCACACTAGAATAATTTTTAATCCATACTCATAAATATTTTGTTTTACCATGTCCTCATAAATATGGCTATTCCTGAACCAGTTCATGTGTGGGTACATAATTTACCTCTATTACCTTTCTTTTAGCTTCATTAATTTTGTATCCAGAAAAGATCTGAAACAGTCTCAAAATGTTCCACAGCACTGTAATGTCTTTTTTGGGTTTTGTCACAAATAAAGGGGGGTTTTACTTTAGGCAATGGCCTGAGGGGGGGAAAAAAAAAACTGAGGTAGTACTATGGAATGGCCTAAAGCCAAGCTGGGAGCTAGCCAACAGGTATATTTATATATATATAAATAAACCATAGGATCATAGGAGGTTACTAGGCTAATGGCCCTGAGGCCCTTACAAACCTAGCCAAGAGTTTATCCACAAAAAAAGAAACCACAGTCAACACCTGTCACCCCTGTCAATGAAGGACACAGGTGGAACCTCTGGGACAAATTTCTCATTTCCCATCCACTCATCAAGGTTGCGCTTGAAAAGGGTCATCGAGGTACTCCATTTGACATGCATGGGAAGGCCATTCCAGAGACAGAGCAGCCACAGGGAGACCAACCTGTCTCTCCAGTAGGTTTTTTGATGTGGCATATTAGATTTAGGCCTTTTAAGTGGGTAATGCATGAGTAGTAAGACTTACAGATATGCAGCATCTCTAGTAGGTCAGGGTCTGTAATTGCCTTGTAGGTGAGACACAGATCACCGCTGAGCAATCTGCATGATACCGAGCAGAGCAACAGTGATTTCAGCCTGTCCACACAGGACAGGTGTTGGAGGCCATGGATTCTCCTGAGGCACCTCTGTGGCTTTTCCAGTTGGTGGTGTTTGAAGAGCTACATACCAAATAGGGCATTATACTCAATTATTGACCTAATGAGGGAGGAGTACAGAGAAGTAATAACCTCCTTTTTTTCTGGATGCAATTCCTTTACTTATGAAATGAACCAAGTATAGGCTTTTCTGACCACTGCTGCCACATGATAGTCAAATGTGAGATTGTTGTCAACCTGAGTACCTAGGCCTCTCAACACAGGCTGTGTGCTTAGGGGATTGCCGTTGATGTGGTAATCAGTAGGGGCCATACTTTTGCTGAATGGTATGATAATACATTTTTTTGCGTTTAACTTAAGGTCATGACTTTGACACCAGTCATTTGTTGCTACGAGACCACCTTGCAGTATGCTAACATCATTTGGGGAGTATAATGCCCTGTTTGGCATCTGTCTGGGCACATTCAACAACTGGAATGCACAGAGACACCTCACTAAAAGAATACAAGGCCTAGAACACAGAGAAGCCTTATTAAAAGGATACAAGACCTAAACAACAAGTCCTACACTGAGTCACTCAAAGCCTATACCTGGCATCCCAGAGGCAACAAAAAGGTGAACCAGGTGTGCCATACAAGGTATCCTCCAGCACGACTGATGGATTTACTGCACATCAACAAGTTAAATGGCATCAGAAATACTCTGTCTAGGGATCTAGACCTCTTCTGCAATATCAACAAAATGGTTTAGAGTAGTGTTTTAACAGCTCAGCATTTAAATGTCTCATTCACTGAAATGAAAGTCAGTATTAAGCCAGAAACCAATGCACTTAGCACCTCATCAAGTTGAATATGACCATTTTCACCTCTGCTGGCACCCATTGTTTAACCTAGTATGTCCAAGATGAAAAACACTTAACAGAAAGCCAAGGATGACTGTAGTAATTGTAAAGTAATTAGCATGCAAACCATTTGACTTGGGCTTCTCTTACCACAAACTGAAAATTATGCAACTATTTTTTATATATTTAGTCAATTTTTGGTTAATGTAACAAACTTCAAGAAACTGAATTTTCAGTGGAGATTGATATCTGCAGAAAATCATAATAAAGCTATGTATACAGTCGTAAGAGCCCTATTTATAGGCTTGCAACACACTTGGAACAGATGTGAAAAAATAAGTTCAGTGAAAGTCGGGAACCACAAATATCAGCTGCCCAAGAGAAGAGTTGAGAAACAGAGGATGACATGGCTGGGTGTAGCGTGCCCTTATACATGTAGAGTAGTGTCATTACGCATGCAATTAATGGATAAAGGGTCCCTGTATGTAAAACTGATGGGTGGGTGTAGTATGTCCTTATACATGTAGAATAGTGTCATTACAACTATAATTAATGGACACAGGGTCCCCTGTATGCAGAACTGATGGTTGGGTATACGGTGTCCTTATACATGCAGAATAGTATCATTACACCTGTAATTAATGGATACAAGTAATATAGTTTGTGTTTTATTTGTTTCTGTATGTACTTGTGCTGGAATATACTAAGTGTTGGTATCCTGTATGTTTTCAGTATTTTGAGTTTTCAGGATTTTGATCTTAGAATATTGGGCTTCAGGATTTTGGGCATTCAGGATTCTGTAGCGCTTATATATATATATATATATATATATATATATATATATATATATATATATATATATGTACACACACACATACACACATATATATATATATATATATATATATATATATATATATATATGTACACATACATACACATATATATATATATATATATATATATATATATATATATATATATATATATATATATATATATATATATATATATATATATATATATATATATATATATATATATATATATATATCTATATATATATACATACACACACACACACACACACACACACACACACACACACCAACACATACATCAAATCATCAAAACCACACATCATCGAAGACGAGATCATTGAGATGAGAATTTTGAAATCCCATTTCAAGCGAACCAGCAGAAAAAGATCTTCCCAGGGTAAGTAACCAATTACTCAAAAAGATACAAACCCTAAATCACAGCATCCCTAACCCATCCAGTAACTATAACAACTCTGAGATGGCACTTCAGTTGGGAAAAGGACAAAGTTCATTGTTATGCACAACAGGTTAGTTACTCTTCGTTGTTCAGCTGGCTTGTGGAAATGGGATTTCAATATTCTTGTCCTGATGATCTCGTCTTTGCTGATGTGGGGTTTCGATGATTTGTAAAATGTATAAACACACACTAATATATACACACAAATGTACACCGTCACACATACACAGATACATGTGTGTGCGTGTGTGTGTGTGTGTGTGTGTGTGTGTGTGTGTGTGTGTGTGTGTGTGTGTGTATATATATATATATATATATATACAGTGGATATAAAAACTGTACACACCCCTGTTAAAATGCCAGGTTTTTGTGATATAAAAAAATGAGGCCACAATAAATCATTTCAAAACTTTTCCCACCTTTAATATTACCTATAACCTGTACAATTCAATTGAAAAACAAACAAATCTGTTAGGGGAAAAATAAACAACAAAAAAACGTACAATAAGCTGGTTGCATAAATGTGCACACCCTTAAACTAATACTTTGTTGAAGTACAGATTTTTGCAGAATGTCCAGATTTTTGCCTCAAATATTTGGTCTGTTCCTCATAAAATCTGTGGTTTTATGGTAAATTATGGAGGAATGAAGTCACTAAATAATGACATATATTTGAGTTTCAGACTTCATAGCCTTCAGAAAATGCATGTTAACACAAATCCTGTTATTTTAACTGCTTTCTAAATGAACTAGAACAATCTGTCCCTATTTTTTGGCCTTTGTCCCCACATTAGTTTAGGCTTCGTCCAGATTTCTTGCGTTAAGGAATTGAGAGGTATGAAGAGCACTGGTTGTCCTTCATAAAGGTGGCAAAACTACAAATGCTAGCAAGTATACATTAATAAGCTTGACTAGACTTCTCTGAAAGATTGTGAAACATATCACTATAGACTTCATAAACAAAGACATTGACAACCTAAAAATCTCTCAACCCAAATCAGTTTAGGTTTGTGAAATGTTGATCTACCTACCTAAACCAGTAAGCTTTTTTTAAAACGGCACTAAGGCTTTAGATAAGAACAAAACCCTACATAAAGCCAACGTTGATCTGGGCAAGGCCTGTGATTCTATCCCACACTCAGTCATATAAACAAACTAATCAAACAGAAATTAAATCCATATGTTACCTGCTATAGATCTAACTAGTGTCCAGACAAAATTCATTGACTCAAGTCCAGAGGCACTGTCTCCACCAAAAGACTCATTACTTTTGGAGTCCCACAGGACTTTGTGCTTAGCCTGCTCTGACTTGGCATTTGTTTATCTGATGTCCAAGCTGATGTCATGGGTGTTTGGCTTATTAGCTTCATAGATGACTGCAAACTTAAAGTTATCATAAACTCTCTACTGGACCCAAGGATCATTCAAGACGGTATGTTATGTATAAACACATCATGCCAGAACTATGGGGTAACAGTAATGCAAAAATTGCAATATTGTGTCATTTGGAAAACAAAGCACCCTCATACCTGCCACACAGAAGGTAACCCCTCAATGTCAGTGCAGTTATTAGAGACCTGGGCACTTTTGTATGCCATGAATTCTCTTGCAACCACCATGTCTTTATGGCTGTTATAAAATCCTTCTACCAACCCAGACAGATTACCAAGGTTCCAGGATGCCTGACCTGTGTATAAGACTAAAGGGACCAAAAACATTTTAAATGCTTGTATCTTACTATCCATGTCCATGTAATGAAGCTTCCATTTTCTCCATTTTTGTATTATCTTTTGTTTACTTTCTTCCCACATATCCTTAGCTGCCACACTAGAATAATTTTTAATCCATACTCATAAATATTTCGTTTTACCATGTCCTCATAAATATGGCTATTCCTGAACCAGTTCATGTGTGGGTACATAATTTACCTCGATTACCTTTCTTTTAGCTTCATTAATTTTGTATCCAGAAAAGATCTGAAACAGTCTCAAAATGTTCCACAGCACTGTAATGTCTTTTCTGCGTTTTGTCAGGTACAAAATAATATCCTCTGCAAATAAAGCCAGCTTGTGTTGACTAAGGTAATGATTATATCCTTGAGTTGCTGATTCCCTTATTTTCTTTGTCAGTGGTTCTAAATATACCACAGTTAAGACAAGGGAAAGAGAACACCCCTGGCCGGTTCCTAAGCTCAAGCAGAAATTATCAAGGAAGGACCTCACCCACTTTAATTTTCACCTACGATCCTTCACATATTCTCCTAATCAGCCTTATAATTTTTTCAGGAAATGCAAATGCTTCCATTGCCCTGCTCAAAAAGTCCCAGCTTACTCTGTCAAATGCTTTCTCTGCATCAAGACCCACCAAGAACAATGGTATTTTCTTACGTTCTGCTTCTCTCTGGATCATCAATGGTCTGTTAATGTTGTTAAATGTTTGTCTCCCTTCCACACATCCAGACTTATCCATATCTATCAGTTTTGGCATTACTTTTGCCATTCTTTTAGCAGTTACAGACATGCACACTTTATAATCATGGTTTAGTATTGAAATGGGCCTGTATAACGCTGGAGCTGATGGATCTTTACCCTCTTTAGGTATTACAGCTACCACTGATTTCTTCCAGGATGGTGGTACTTCTCTTAAAATACTGTTAAACAAAATCTTCCAAATCTTTCTCATTTTTTCCTCCAAGCTTCCAAACTTCCACAGGAATGCCATCTATTCCTGGGTACTTTCCTGTAGATTGGTTATACAGCACAATTGCTATCTCAACTCCTCCTATCATGACTGTTAGTAATTGAACCTCATCTTCCTCTAACCACCTTGTCATATTTAATTCTTGCAAAAACATTTTCATTTGTATTGTTCCTCACCCATTCTTGACCCCTCAAAGGCAGAAGAGCTGACACAGGTACAGTGAGTACTGTAGGGCTGTCAACCAACCTTGGTTGTCCAGGTACCGACCCAGCTAATGCTTGATAGTCTGGTGTTGTGTCTCACGTATGCTTAGTAAAAGGAGTAACATGCACAGCAACTGTGAAATCTGACAATGAACACACAAAATGTGTGATAGCTCTTGATAACACAAGTAAGCTTTCACCATTTGCATTAAACTTTGACCTTGTTGAAGAAACAAAATACAGTCCAAAGCAGGAGGAAGGGAGGACTGACACCAGGAGCACAGACACTGGAAAACACAATGCCAGTGAACTCTATGTATGGACAGGTGAGTGCTTTCGTGTCTTGGGCGGTGCTTCATTGTTTGCATGTAGCACACCATCGTGCACTGCCACATAGCAATGGTTATAGAATAAAACGTTTTGCTTGTTAAATTTTCCCTTAGCACTTTGCCTGTGGTCCTCCAGAGGTTTTTCGCAACCCTGTTGTACTGTAAGGTGGAACACTAAGCATATCCTCTGAGGTACCAACGCACCTCTCTCCCACTAGCCATTCCTAAGTGTGACCTCTTTTCCTGACCACATAACCTAACACTATGGAGGGTCAATTTACCACAGTTTGTCAAGACAACTTGGTCAACATGGCCTTCATGAAGCAGTGTAGCAACTGCCTCATGTTCGCTGACCCCCTTCAACTCCTAGTCCACAGAAACTCAAATAGTGAGAGATGCTCTCTCAAAAAATAGCCAGTACATATGACAATGAGCAGGTTGTCAGCATGCACACCTCACCTCTTCCACCACTCAAACCCACATCATACATACTGACATATATCGAGGTCCTCAGCAGAAAGATACCTAAATACCAGACACCGTGCAAATACAAAAATGCAACATGAAATAATTCCTATGCAGAACACACTGCACATCACTAGTGTCCTACCTGTCAAGCCCATAAGGCAGAACACAAAACTAAGCATATTAGTCATAGGTGATTCTATCATGTTACACACATAGATGTCCCTCTCAGCAGGCTAGATAAGTAAAAGGTCATGGTCAGCTGTCTGTCAGGTGCCAGAGTACACCATATCAAACATGCACTCAAGTGTCTCGGATTTACAGAAGGAAATAAAAGAAACAATGGCGATGTTTACACAAAGGGGTTATGATAAGAAAATTTTAAATAGGACAGTTGAAAAAAAATAATCATACTAAAGAAAGAGGAGGCACATTAATTGTGAAGCAAACTAAAAAGAATGAAGAAAATAAATTATTTTTTGTAACTATATATAATATTTTAAGTGAAGAAGTTAATAAAGTTATTGTTCATTATTGGAATTTTTTACAAAATGATGTATTGTTACAAAAAATTATTAATAAAAAAATATGTATGTCATGTAAGAGGGGACAGAATTTAAAAGACATATTAGTTAAGGCTTATTTTATACTACCTGAAGTTAATTTAGTTAGGTCCCCCAGATTTATCTTATCTTGATATTTTATAGCATGTCTGTCAAACCAACAAAAGCTAGTACAGCAATCTTGTATACTTAATAAAGCAGGTAAGTAATAACAACTCATATTTATCTCCTTCAAAATTCAAACATCTTTAGTTATAGTAACAGTATTTTGTCAAGTAACAAGCTTTACAATTTCATTAAATATTTTACCAATGACATAATGCCCTGGCCTATGTTAATCCCTGATGGTGAACATCCTCTTCACTAAATTTAACAACATAGCCAGTTTTAGGTATCTGCAATAACTGTGGCTGGATGAGGCCCCTTAATTATCAATGGCTGTGTGGGGGCCCCACAAAAACTGCTGCTGGTTGGGGAAAAAAAAATAAAGTTTCGATTACACTCTTTAACCTGAACAAGACTGTGATATGACCCTGTTAGGACAAAGCTGTAATGAACATAAGCAAAGTAAGCATTACAGAGATCAGCAGCCCACGGTGACTGATCTTATTGCAAACTGTGGAGTTTAAGAAGAGCTGATGTTTCTAATCTTCAGAAATGGTTTCTCTTTCAAAGTTTTTATACATATTGGCAGAACAACTGATATTGTAACTCTCAACATCTTTGCTGAAGAATTCTGTTCGGTGATGAAAATAATAGCATAATAAAGTCTCAAAATGAGGAACACTTTATATATTACTCTAATTCATATAAAAAGTTACTATAATAACACATTTTGCATCAACATGCATTTTTACACTAAGTATAAAACTCTGATGACTGGATTTATTGTGACAGAGCAAAATTAGGAGACAAAATCAGGAATATCTGTGAAATCAAGGATAGTGATAGGTATTAATTTACTCCTCACTGACAAATAAAAGTGACTTATCCCTGTTGCTGTTTGATGACTGCGAAACGCAGTCACTGATCTATACAGGTTCCTGACCCAGAGACTCCCAGACTCTGGAATAGATTGCCCATACATGTCAAGCAGAGTGCCTCTTTGGACCTCTTCAAGAGGAACGATTGGATGGGAGAAAAATTCCCACAGGGGATTCGCCCTGCTGTCTACTGAGGGGGGCAGGAAAGTAAATAATGTGGGAAGAAATAGCAGAAACAGGGTTTTGGGTTTTGTATATAGCCCCTAGGGCTAGTAGCCTAGTACCAACCTATGAACCTATACTAGTGTTGTGCAATGTACTTGCTGAAATAAGATTGCTGTGGTGTGTGTGTGTGTGTGTGTGTGTGTGTGTGTGTGTGTGTGTGTGTGTGTGTAAAAATAACTCAGATTTTTATCAATGCACATATCCTATAATGCTGGAACACACACATTATTCTTCAGGGTATCAATAAAAATGTAGCTAACAAGTGATTATATTTCAAAAGTAAGGCATAAAATATATCACAGACCATTCAGACACTTAGATATTCTAGGAATCTGGTGGCCCCCTGTATAAATGGATACAGGAGGCTCCCTTAATCATCCTTGACTGTGGGGACCCTAAAAAAGCTGTTTTTGGTTGATGAAAAATGATGAGTAAAAATGCTTTCATTTTCTGATTGTACTCTTTAGCCTGAATGGAGTTATGATATGACCCTGTTAGGATAAAACTGATAATAGCCTTTGTCCTCAACCACAAACTTTCTAAAACATCCCTGCTCAGATGTTTGTGTATAGAAATTTACCATAGGTTATGAGGGTGCTGGGGATTGTGTAGTTATTTCCTTTACTTTTCTAAGAGACCTCAGAGGTATACAAAGAAAGTTACTTTAGCTCCTTTAGGAGCAGTGTACTTACTGCCTGGTAGCAGCAAAGTAGAATACATTATTGCAATCATTATTTATTTTCATTTTCCTCACAATCAAACATCAGGCACATACACAGCTAGTTGCCTTTGGGGGTTAGGATCGAAGAGTAAGTACACATGCTATGTATATGTATTTCAAAAGTCACTTGAAATGTATGACTGTGGTCATTTGAATCTCTGCTTTCATCCCAATCTAACACTAGAGGGTTGCATAGGCAGTGACTGTCTTTTTGGGAGGATTAGGGAGGCAGGCAGTATTCCCGTACATGATCTGTGTATCCTCACAACAACTGACTTGTTAATTTATTTTGAGCTACTATTTTTGTCAGCTTTGAATTTTAAACCTTGGATAAAACTTGTCTTCATTGAAAGAAAAAAATAAGACTGAAATTCTTTTTTCTTACTCACGATTTTTGTTTAGGCCACTTTTGGATTAAAAGGTTGGGAAATGCTCTAGCTTCTGGGGGCACCGGCTTAATTGAGTTATTTCCTAAATGGTTATTACTGTGCTGTCTTGGTCATGAAAGTATATTGAAAAGACGGAAGGAAAGCTAAAGCTGAACAGCAATACTAAATTTCTTTCCTTAATCATCATTTCTGTTCAAGCCATCATTGGGTAAAAAAAAATAAACTTAAAAAGCACTTTAGAGCATATATAAAGTTATGACTTCTTTTAAAAACTGAAGAAAAAGGTAAAATGTGAGAAATGAAAGAAAAAACAGTATTGTGCATAAGTGGGAAGCCCAACATGGGGAAACAGAGGAAACTCTGGAGGGTGTGTGTTTTTTTTGTCGTTGGCTGAAACAGTAAGCAGTGCCTAGGGTTCCATTGCACATTAGTACTCCCCTGTACAAAGAGTTGTTGTAATGTATCCTTGTTACACATAAATGCCAGTAACTGTAAAATGTCCCTTTGTGAGATGGGCCAACACAGTGTGGTATGTATGCCTGTTGTAATAAGATCATTGTAGCTACAGGTCAGTCTGTGTGTACTACTCCTAAAAGTCTGCAGCATCAACTAAAAAGATGGATAGAAGTGGTGGCAGTGACAGGGTGATACTTAGACTGAAAGTGCCCAGGGGGCCCCCAACTTGACATTTGCTGGGGGCCCCCAAAATGCTTACACCGGCCCTGCCCCCGATTAAATGGTACAATAGCATGTAATAATTGCAGTATATGTAGACATATTGTGCCTGCTTTTACTGAGAAAGATGTTTATAGTGAATGGTAGCTATGGGTGTAATACAGAAGGTATTATTTACTGTTTGAGATGCCCTTGTAATCTTTATTATTTAGGACAAAATAAAAGAAAGTTTAAGGTGCGAGTAGAAGAGCACATTAGAGATATAAAAAAGAATAGAATGGAAAGTTCTATAGCCATGCACTATTTTGAGAAACATGATGGGAATTATACTCTGTTACAAACAACTATTCTGGAAAAAGTTTTTTTTTAAAACTGGTGATGAAAGGTTGTTAAAAAATGTACTGCTTTTTAAAGAAGCAACTTACATTTTAAAATATAACACTGTTGCTCCAGTAGGACTTAAACTGGAGCTGGATTGGAAGTGTTTAATTTAATTGTTTTATTGCTTAATTATTTGTTAATTGATGTTGGGTGGGTATATAACTAGAAGTTATGTACTCACCATAACGTTCGATGTATGTAGTCCATCTCGCCTCACATTCTTACCCATGGGTTCGGAGCCGAATATCGGCTCCGACTCGGCCTATTTACTAGCTCAAAAGTCTCTGATGGGCTGGGCTAAGAGGGTATCCCATAGTACACTGCTTCGCACCCCCAGATCTAGTTTGCTGCAAACAACTCAGTTATTGCATACATAACACACATCCATACATACTAAATATCCAAACAAATTAATCAAAGGGACTCTGCATGATAAAATATTACCTCCAAATCCTCCAGGTAGGGGGAAGGCAGGAGGGTAAGTAAGAATGTGAGGAGAGATGGACTACATACATCGAACGTTATGGTGAGTACATAACTTCTTGATGTTATGTAGTCCTACCTCGCCTACATTCTTACCCATGGGACAGCGTCCCTAGCACCTACAACCCAGGTGGCTCATAGGAAAATACTCCTGAGAACCGTGGAGCCAAATGAAGATCTGCCCCTGGAAACCACGTCCAATTTGTAATGAGAGACAAAGGTGTGAGGAGAAGCCCAAGTGGCCGCAGCACATATATCATCCATTGACAATCTTGCCTGATAGGCTGTAGATGTGGAAACAGCTCTTGTGGAGTGGGCATTAGGTGGAAAGGGCAGAGTTTTACCTGCTGTGTGATAGATGAAGGAACTACAGCTGGCTATCCATCTAGAGAGCGTGACCTTGGATACCAGAGAACCAAGCCGGCTTTCGGAAAAGGAGACAAAGAGTTGGTCAGATTTCCGAATCTCTTTTGTCCGATGGAGACAGAAGCGTAACTGTCTATGTACATCTAGTTGGTGAAATCTGAATTCTGCCTTGCTGGAAAAATTGGGAAAGAAAACTGGCAGCTCAACAGACTGATTAATATTAGACAGAGAAGCCACTTTGGGAAGGAATGACAGATTTGGTCTGAGGGAGACTCTATCTTTATGGAAGATCAAATATGGGGGTTTGATGGAAAGGGCTTGGATTTTGGAGACCCGCCTCGCTGAAGTGATAGCTATTAAAAAGGCTGTTTTCCATGTTAGAAACTAAGTCGCAGGTAGCTGCAGGCTTGAAGAGTGGAAGAGTGAGGGCTTGAAGAACAAAATTGAGGTCCCAGGGCATAACAGGTTGTGATACTGGGGGACGAACCAATAGGGTACCTTTAAGGAATGCCTTACATAGTCTGTGTGCCATCAGGCTAGGTTCATTGGCCATGTGGAAGTTAGATATAGCCACCAGCTGAACTTTGATGGTGGCTGAAGCGGATCCCTGATAGAACAATATAGACAAAAATTCCAAAACAGAGTCAATTGGAGCCATGTAGGGATCAATGCCTCTGGAATGAGCCCAAATGGAGAATCTTTTCCATTTGCTAAAGTAGGTCTTTCTAGTGGATGGTTTATGAGAGGACGATAAAATATGTACTACGTCTGGCGAAAAATTATGACATCTGACTAAGGATGGAAGTGGAGTAGACAGGCTGTCAGCCAGAGTGTCCTCAGAGAGTGGAACTGTCCCGACATGTGTGTCAGTAAGTCTGAAAGGGGTCCCAGAATCCACAAAGTATCCTCAAGGTAGGGTTGAAGGAAGGGGAACCATACTTGACGAGGCCAGTGTGGGGCAATCAGAATCATCCTGCTTCCCAAGGATTGCGCTTTCTGAATCACCCTTGATAGAAGGGGAAACGGAGGGAAAGCATAAAGCAGCCCGGAGGGCCAATTGTGAGCTAAAGCATCCCTGGGTGATTCCCCCGGTGGGGGGATCAGCGAGAAGAAGTTGCTGCATTTTGCATTGAGGGGGCTAGCAAAAAGGTCACAGCAAGGTTGACCCCATCTGCTGAAGATTCGCTCTGCCACCAGGCAATTCAGGGACCACTCGTAGGGCATAAGAATCACCCTGCTTAACTTGTCAGCTATCGCATTGGTCTTCCCCGGGATGTGCGTTGGTACTAGAAACCGTTGGGAAGCTATTGCCCAATGCCACACTTGCATGGCCTCCCTGCATAGTGGGTAAGATCGGGTTCCTCCTTGCTTGTTGAGATACCACACTACTGACATGTTGTCTGAATGTATTGCAATAGTCCCTAGAGGGAGGACTTCTTGAAGTGCCTGCAACGCAAGAAGCACTGCTCTCATCTCTAGGATGTTTATGTGCAAATGTATCTCATGCTCCTGCCATGTGCCTTGAACCATCCTGCCGAGATAATGCCTCCCCCACCCTATCTGGGAGGCATCCGTAGCCACTGTGGCCACCGGGACGGGTGGAACAAAGGGTTTTCCTACGTTCAAGTTGTTGGTGCACAGCCACCAGTGGAGGTCCTGCTTGCATTTGTTTGTCAATAGGATTGGATGGGATAGCGGAAGTCTTTGGAGAGACCATTGGACAAAGAGAAGCCATTGAATAATTCTCATGTGTAATCTCGCTAACGGAACCAACATGATCGTAGCTGCCATGGTCCCTAGGAGTTGAAGAATCAGTCTTGCCTTCGCATGTCTCAGAGGCATCAGTGTGAGAATTTGTTGTTGCAACCCTGTGATCCTTTCTTGTGGTAGGAACACTCGCATTTGAATGGTGTCCAGCTCTGCTCCTATAAAAGTGACATGCTGTAAGGGCAATAAGGCAGATTTTTTTCCAGTTTATCGTAATGCCTAATTGGTGACACAGACTGATAGTAGCGTCCCTGGTCTGAATTAGTAGATGCCTGGTGGGGGGCGGTGAGGAGCCAGTCGTCCAGGTATGGAAACACCTGGAATCCTTGACGTCTCAAGTGAGCCATCACCACTGCCATACACTTGGTGAACACCCTTGGGGCTGTGGTGAGAACAAAGGGCAGGGCTCGAAACTGGAAATGTCTGGCTTCCAGACGGGAGCGTAGATGACACCTGGATGCTCTGTCCATTTTGATATGGTAGTAAGCATCCTTCAGGTCGATGGAAAACATCCATACTTCCTTTCCCAACAATGGGAGAATAGATTGTAGGGTGACCATACTGAATTTGGACTTGTGTACATAATGGTTGAGTTGACTGAGATCTAGTATGGGTCTCAGGTCCCCTGTTCCTTTTGGCACCAAAAAGAATCCTGAGTCCCTAATCCGATCTAGTTGGATGACTCCTTTTTCTAGCAGCTGAGATACCTCTGAGACTGCTTGATCTCTTTGACTGTGTGGAACGTCTGGGATCCTTCTGATGGGAGGGGGTACTGAACAGAATGGAATGGTGTAACGTCCGGAAATTTTCCTTAATACCCATCGGTCCTGGGTGATGTTTTCCCAGGCTTCCGGATACAAGGAAATTCGACCCCCGACTGGCTCTGGATAAGCACAGTCGGGCACACCCTCAGAAGTGAGAGTATGGGGAGCCATGAAAGGAGTCGCGGTCCCCAGAATTGCGGGGGCCCCCTCTGCCTCTGGGGCGATGTCTACCTGAATAACTCCACCTTCCCCTGCCTCAGGAGGGGGTTTCACCTTGTGCGGCAGGAAAAAACCTCTGTGATTTCTTGAACCACATCTTTCCCCCTCACTGAGCCTTGGGGTAAGGTCTAGACGGGAGGGAAAAATGGACCCCTACAGCAGACAGGGTCTTTCCCTCTTGCTCGCACCTGGTGAGGGTGTCTTTCACTTTGGTCCCAAACAAAGAGGAACCATCAAAAGGGGCATCAGTGAAGGAAGACTTGAAGGCCTCAGCAAAATTATACAGGTGCAGCCAGGCTTGCCTTCTAAGGGCTACCCCTGAGCTGGCCGCTCTACTCGCTCCCTCGGCCGCATACGAAATGAGTCGCATGGATGAGTTCACTATGGAGCTGAGGGTAGAAACCTGTGCGTTGAACATCTGAGCCACCATTTCAGGTATGTTACCCGCAAGAGTATCTCCTAACTCTTTAAGGAGATCTATCTGGAGCTGAGTGAAATGAGATAAGTAGTTCAGCGACCTTAAGGTGAAGGTGGCTGAAGACAAGGTACACGTCCCATAACGGTCCATAGTCCTAGACTCCTTGTTAGGAGGATGGACCGAAGAGGAAGACTCTACCACTTCCTTCTGGGTGGCTGCCGCCACCACCATGGCATCTACCAGGACTCCCTTTGTCAGAAATTCTTTTTCCTGGGGGGCGGAGAGGAATTTGTTGGGGCACCGAGGTACTGGCTCCACAGAATCAGGGTTTTCCCAGACCCTTTGACAAATAAGGTCAAGAAGTTCATCGAAGGGTGGAGACACCTAGGAGGTGGAAGGTTGAGCACCAAAGGCCTTAAGGAATACCGACTCCTCCTCAGAAGGGGTCTTGGAAGGCCAATCTCCTCTTTGTTTCAGTATCTCCAGGATATCGGAGAAGGGAACATCATCAGAGGAAGACTTGGGGGAACCCTTCTGATTCCTCGAGGTCAGTATCGGAAGTGAGAGACTCGTCCTGGGAGTCTATGTGCTTCCTCTTGCACAATTTCTTTCTGGGAGGTTCCTCAGGCACAGGCTCTGAGGGACCTTCAGAAAGTGGGGGACCGCTCATGGGGGTATCCTTAGGGCCTGGTGCTCTGCTGTCCAAGGATAGGTGGGAGTCAGAAGCTCTCACCGGAGTGGTGGGGGACGAAATGTCTGACCCGAGTGACGTAGCTGACGAACTGGCCAGCACACTCCACATGGCCTTGAAGGTGGGTCCCCCCAAGTCCGAGGACTGACTGGCCTCCAAGGCCATGACCGGGATTGGGGTCCTCCCAGCTGATGCACCGAGTGGAAGACTCAGAACCGAAAGATGTCCTGAGGCGTCCCCCTTGGGCCCGACTGAGGAGACCCGAGTCTCGAACCCTGTGGACGGAACCGACATGGTCAGAGCCGAGGTCGGCCCCGATAAACCCAGGGAGGGTATGAGCCGGTGCAGGAACATCACTCGGGGCGGAACATACCGGCTCTGACAGCAAGGATGTGCTCAGAGGAGGAATCGATGAAACAACCATAGGAATTGGCTCTGGAGCCGACTGGGTCGGAGCCGAAAACAATTTAGCCAACACCGGTGACTGCAGGAGCCTGTACACCACCCTATCCACATCCAAATTGGAAAGCCTGGAGGATTTGGAGGAGATGGATGGAGACTGAGACCTTTTATCTGGTGAACCATGTCTGACACTTGGTGACCGGCTCCGAATAGGTTCGAGAATGATCGGAGCGGATGCTGATTCACTCAGCACAGAAACCTCCTGTGGCCCCAAAGACGGTGGAGCCGAGGAAGCAGTATCCAATATGGTAATTTTCTCCGGAGGCTCCGAAGATGCTGATGGAGCCAGAGACCTTTTCTTGGACTTGGAGGACTTAGATTTCGACTGGGAGCCAGGAGCCGAATCTATAGCCTCCTCGAAAGATGGTTTAAGCAGTCCCTTTAAAATCAATTTGTTTTTCCTCTCTTGGAGCACCCTAGGACTGAAGGCGTGGAAAAACTACACGACTCCTGTAAATGGATGGCTCCAAGACAGTAAACACAGACAGAGTGTCCATCCGTGATGGACATTTTATATCCGCACTTTGAACACTTTTTAAAGCCAGATGGCTTATGTTCTTTTTGATCCTTAGGCATATTCAAAAAATTAACGACTTCCAACAGGTGCAAGCACACAATGAACCACAGTTAACAATTCCCAAAAAAGGGTGGGAAGCCCACCAATTAGACAGTACCACAGAGAGCGAAGCTCTAAACCAGCAACAACAATGAGAACACAGAGAGAGAACCTCTAACTTAAACGGTTCTCAAAAGGAAAATACAAGACAAACTGACTAACTACTCACTAAGGGAGGACTAGGTCCTCAAACTAAAATGGGCCTAGCCCGTGGGAAGTTTTAGGGATACCACAAAAACACTACTAAACACACAAACACAACTACTGCAGCAAGAATAGCTATTAAAATAGCTTTTGAAGTATGAAGCAACCAATTTCTGAAGAGAAATAAGTCAAAAAGGAGTACTTAGCCACAGCCAAGCGAGACTATGTCTGAGCTCTACAAGCGGCAAACGAGATCTGGGGATGTGAAGCAGTGTACTATGGGATACACTCTTAGCCCAGCCAATCAGAGACTTTTGAGCTAGTAAATAGGCCGAGTCAGTGCCAATATTCGGCTCCGAACCCATGGGTAAGAATGTAGGTGAGATAGGACTACATAACATAGGGAAGATTTTTTGTTGTATTTTGTATCACTTCTTGAAGGCTATTTTGCCGAGGTGCTAAAGTGGATTAAATATTTGGATAGAAGCCTAGTGTCGTTTTTTTATTTCCTCACTTTTTCTGAGTTTGCTCAGTGTTCATTGTGGTTAGTTAAACTGCCTAACAGTGTCAGTTATGCTATTTGTCTCATTTAAATTATAATTTTGCATTGTATAAGAACTCATACTGCTACTGATATTGCTTAGCTTAGCTCATAGCTGGCCTTAGGCATAGGCCAACTAGACACCATTCTAGCTGGGGCACTCTTCCAATATTTATTTGGTGTAAGTAGACCAGGATGGGGGCACCAGGTGGTGTGGTGGGGGGTGCCATGGAGCCCTTTTGCATAGGGCACCAGTAGACCTAAGGCTGCTCCTGGCTCAGCTACAGTATACCCTGTGCATGTATGTGGTACCTAACATGACATTCCAAACTAAATTATTATTTATTATTGCCTTCTTATCATTAATCAGGCCCTATAAATTTGAATTATATTATTTTTGGCACATACGTTACTGCTATATTTTTTACTATGTGCTCTCCACTTAACATTTGGAATGTAGCTTGGTACGTGCATCTGGTAAATGCCATTCTAAAGCCTCAGCATTAGTCTAGGTTTCAAATAACATATTTAATAATTTGCTTACTGTCAGTGAAGCTACCCAACTAATTTACAAATACAAAATTGCCACTGATTCTAAAGACAACCATAAAGCATTCTATAGCTATGTCAAGAATCTCAATGGCAACACTCAGATCTGCTCTGAATTACAGCACAATGACATTAAATATACAGAACCAACTCATATTGCCAACATCCTGGCAGATAGGTTCAGTGCTAACTTTACCCCCCCTCTTACCCCCTAAAGGGCCCAACTCTATAACGGAAGAATGCAAAGTTCCTATAATCACAGCTGAACAGGTAAACAAAACACTCTCCAAAGCCAATAACACAACATCCATGGGACCTGACAACATCCCAGGCTGCGTTCTACAAGAACTACAGAATGAAATGGCACCCCACCTAAGTACCATGTTCAATCATAGCCTCACCTCAGGCTTTGTGCCCACTGAAAGGTGCACAGCAATGGTTATTCCACTTCACAAAGGGGGAGCCACCATGGACCCTGGGAACTAACCCCCCCATTAGACTGATAAGCCTGGTCTGCAAGGCCATGGAACGTATCATCATGGAACTTATAAACAAAGACACTGGTAATGTCCAAACTCTGGACCCCACCCAGTTCGGGTTTGTAAAAAGCAGATCATGTCTCCTAAACCTGATAGACTTCTTTGAAGCAGTCACCAAGGCTGTAAATGAGGGTAAGGTGGTTCACACAGCCTATCTAAATCTCGCCAAGGCTTTCAACACCATCCCCCACTCTGGAATTATAGATGAACTCACTAAACTAGGTATAAATACCTATGTCACAAGATGGGCTGCAACTGGCTCACTGACAGAACCCACACTGTGAAAGTAGCAGACTCCAAATCCAACTTCAGACCAGTGACAAGTGGAGTACCACAGGGTTCAGTCCTGGGTCCTCTCATGTGTGGTATCTACTTCTCCGAAGTACAGGCTAACACAGAAGGTGTTTGGCGAATGAAGTTTGCAGATGACTGCAAACTAGGAGCCATAATCAAAACTCCTAATGATGTGGACATCCTACAAAAGGGCCTCACTGAGACAGATGCCTGGTGTCAAAGCCATGGCCTCAAGCTCAGTGCCAAAAAGTGCATTGTCATCTCCTTTGGTAAAAACTCTGTACCCATGAACTACCACATAAGCGGTAGTTTAACACCGAAAGTATGAGACCTTGGGACACAGGTGGACAGTAGTCTCTCCTTTGATAATCACATTGCCACATTAGTCAGGAAATCCTTCTATGTGGCACAGCTCATCACAAAAGGTTCCTCATCCAGGATAAAAGAGGTCATTGTTCCCCTCTACTCATCACTCATTAGACCCATTATAGAGTACAACGCTCCTTTTGGTATGTACCTCACAAGACATCTACAACAACTGGAAAGGCTGCAGAAATACCTCACAAAGAGGATTACCAGCATCAAACAGATGCCCTACTCAGACCGTTTCAAAAAACTCCAGCTTTACTCCATTGCATATCGCCTACTCAGAGGCGATCTCTGCCTAACATACAAAGCTATGTCAAACCCAGAGCTGTTGGACATACTCCACTTAAAGAAATCCCAATCACTCTGAGATATAAGCTCGAGGGACCTAAACCTTGTCACCACAATAAACAGAACATGCTGGAGGGATAGATTCATGTCCCAGAGACTTCCCATACTCTGGAACAAGCTACCTATCTATAATCAAACAAGGCTCCTCATTAGTACTGTTCAAGAAAAATCTTGATGATTGGATGGGAAATAGGAAATCACCCCGGGGATCACTTCTGTGGCTCTGCTCGACAGGGGCACAGGAAAATAATTTTCTTGGGTGGGGAAAGCCAGGGTACATTTTTGACTAGGCTTATATAGGCCCTAGGGCCAATAGCCTAGTACCTACCTATGAACCTATTTGAACTACTCAAAATCTGCAAGGCTGATGTAGCAAATATATCAGGCTTATACCCTGCAGCTTCTGTTGTACTATTTACAAGTATACTTGAATGTAACTGTATCAAGGAGTTCTACACTACATAGTTGAAGGAGTGGTCACATAATTCTCATATAGTTTTACTTATACCTCATTGCTCGTACTGAGCAGTATAGCATATATTTTAGTCTTATTTTTCCTTTCCTTCGTGCTCACATAGAAATAGGTTAGCCACTTATGCATAATTAATGAATTTGGAAATTTAAATGTCGGTCTGCAATTACTGTTTAATAATGAGATTAAGCTACTTTTTGGCATAGTTTTGACTAAAGTTTGATAATTCTGCATTTATGTTACTCAATGAAATCCTGCATTTATGTTATTCAATGAAATCCTGCTTAATTTGTGATTTTGCAATTGCTAACCCACTCACTTGCTCCACAGCATACATTTTAAATACTAAGATCACAGTTCCTCTCAGACAAGTGGCTATCAGGAAAAGATTCAAAAAAGAGTGACATAGAAACATGTATACATCAAATCAATTGTCTAAGACCTTCCCGGAAATGTGACCATGTAGAATGAAAAAAAAATTCTGAAAAACTAAAACGCAGACAAAGCAAAGCAACACCTGTGAGATTTTTTTAAGAAACGTAATGACTTAATGTGTCTTAAACAAGCTAAAAAGTATGGATAAAGCGGCTTTAGCACTTCCGCCTTTGCGGTTGCGGCTGTATAGGAATTGAGTAAACCAGCCGTTAGTACATTGCCACACCTTTTCTGGTTTATATATATATATATATATTGTTTTTATTTTTTTACTTTTTCAGAAAATCTTGACCAATGACATTCATTTGCAGCTTGTAAGGTATTTGAAGCAATGACAGCAGAAACAGTAATGCTAATAGTATCAAAAGCAGCCACTGCGAAGTACTAGCAGTAACAGTAAGGTACTACTAATGCTTTTCACGCTTGCACTAGTCAGACAAGTAGTGACAAAATCAGAAATAATAACAGTGGTAACGGCAGCACGGGAGACAGTTTTGATAGATACTGTACCATTTAATCAGCACACTATCACGTGCCATTCAAAATCTCCACACATTACATCCCGATCTAAGTGAGACTGCAAACATTACAAAACACATAAAGCACTGCAGTGTGGGGTAATACACCATACTTCTGACCACTATGTACATGATATTTAAGTTCACACAAGCTTGGAGGAAAGGAAAAGGTATAAAAAAAAATGAATCTCACATTTTCCCTCTTCGAGTCCTACTCATCACATGCTCTGCTAATTGAGTAATCAAGCCATTAGTACATCGCCACAATTTTTGTTTTATTTATTTTTTATCAACTTTTTCAGAAAATCTGGGAAATCTTTATGTGACCCCACCCCTCAACCCTGGTTAACTCATCAGTCTTACCCCAGTGCTAAAGTTATAACTAGATTCTTTTTTTTTCCCCATAAAAAAGCAATGTGAATTTTAGCCTGTGCCCACCATCTCAACCCAAATGAAAACTGACAGGAACGGAAAATTAAAGCAAAGTTGACACAGGGAAGCAAAGTGGGATTGGAACTGAATGTATACAGGATATCTATGAGAAAATTGAGATTGTGGGTGGGAATGTGAGTGACGCGATTACAAGGGTGTTACTTTGGTCAGCAGAAATGTAGACCCAAATTTTAAATGCTGGGATTGTCCCTTTAAGAGCACACAGAGATCACAGTCAGTCTGGGGCTGGTTTCTCCCTCTTTCTCCAGATCCCCAATACGATTCCCCATTGGCACAGCTATTGGGTTGAGATCTCAGCTGAGTGGCCAAACAAAAATCTCCAGTAACCTCTCTGTCCAACCAGTGCTTCATGTCCCTGACCAAATAAATGACACACACACTCATTGAGATTTGATTTATATACAGACACACACACACACACACACACACACACACACACACACACACACACACACACACACACACACACACACACACACACACACACACCTGGAAAAGGGTGGCACAGGTTTACTAGCTATGCCCCCTTTTTGCCCAGAGTATAAGGTAGTTTTCACTGCCACCAGCCAACTCTTATCAGCTACTTTAAGGCCCTTAGCAAGGGGTGTCCAATCCTACTGTGTAATGTTACTATTAATCCAAATGGTAGTCTGATCAAGAGAAAGGCTATTTAGGAGTGGTCTGTACAGTGTTACCAAAAGATATGCAAGTACTCTAAGAGCTTAAATATCTCTAAACAGACCAGCCACAACTAAAAGGTTTAAAAATATTTAATAATAAATAATAAAAGAACAAGACAATACTCAGTGAGTAATCAGTTACATCAGAGTTCAAAATCAAAGGAAATATTTAAAAAAACATTTCAGGACAGTCTCAAATAAATAAAGAAAACATCTAAGCTACATTTTACTATATTCCTATCTGAATATAAAAGAGTTACCATGCCCTAAAAGTTACTTATAGCAAGGCAAGTGCAGAGGTGAGTGGATGTTTCCAACTGATGTTGTTAGGTCAAAGACAAAACACAAAATTCACACTCTGAGAGAGTTCTTAAATTAATATCAACTATTATTACAGTGTTAGCTTGTATTACATCCCTTTTTCACACCTGACTTCAGTTCCCAAGTTAAACCCTCTTTGTCAGAAGCTAACAGACTTTTAGCATCTCCCTGTGAAAAATGCATATCTCTCAGATGTTTGCAGATCCTGGAAGTCATAAAATAATTAAACACGCCTACATCTTAAACGTAGTAATTACCTCTCTTTCAAGACAATACAAAAACAATTCTAGTGCTAGACATTGTGTCTGCTACTGCACTGAAACTGAAAGACATCTATTTTATTACGTGGTTATAAAACAATTTAATTTCAACTATTTTCTCTGAAATTTTATAAAGTTATCCTCCTGTTTTCCAGTTTCCATTAAACATAGTCACAATAGTGCAGGTACATTCCTGTTCTATTCAAATAGGGCATGCTATGGTTACATTTTAGCTCAGTACTTTATACACACTTCTGTATAAATCATATCAGTATTCAGAAATGACACAGAATTATTTACAAAATTCCAGATAGCTGGGCTGGCAGTATTTCCTTTTGCCACAGTCTGCACATGTCCTCTCTAGGCTTTTGAATATTAGCTAAAACATTGTCTTCACTCATAATGCCTTCTTTAGACATTGCCACACTGAAAGTACTTCCGACATAACCAATCAAAACCAAGAAAATCTAAAGATATTACTGCTTAATGCTAGGAGTCTAAACAAAAAACTCCACTCCCTAGAAGCTCTCTTTACCCTAGAGAATGCTGATGTCTGTACGCTCACTGAGACGGGGTTTAAAGCCGCGGAGAGCACACCAACAGTGCTAGGTTATAATGCCTTCCACTCATTTAGGTCAGCTACTCCACAGGCAGGGACCAATGGTGGAGGTGTCTCTGTTTACATCAAAGACAAATATACTTCAAGGCTGGTCAAAGGGGATAATGCACTTGAGCTGCTCCATGTTCAAATCACCATAGGCAAAATCCAATACAACTTCCTTGCAAGCTACAGGTCCCCCTCTAGGACCCAGGAAACCCATACCATGTATTTAAACTTATTAGATATGCTAACCATCCAACCCAATATAATATTCATGGGTGACTTTAATTACTCCACTATTAACTGGGAATCCTATATGACACCTAACATACATGCACAGAGATTCCTGGATTTTGTAAACACAAACTCCCTGGACCAGATAGTCAATACACCGACTAGGGGTGCACCCTTACTGGATCTGGCCCTCACTAATATGGGAGAGTGCTACACACCCCCTATTGTAATACCTTCCCTGGTAAGATTAGACCACAAAATGGTCTCCTTTGAAGAAAAATAAAACCTGGATCCCCAGCTAAACCTGAAATATTCTGGAACTATTCTAAGGCTAACCTCCTATCTATTTAAGTGAGAGCCTGGCAAAATTTCAAGCCCCCATAAACACGGAGAACACTGCTGCCTATGCAGAACTGTTCACAGATACCCTGTACAAGTATGTTAATAGCTGCATAGAGGCAGATATACACACCAGGAAGAAGTCCAGAACTAACTCAAAAAACAAGTCACCATGGCAGAAGCATAAAATCAATAGGCTGTATAACAGGAGAAAAAAAATTATGGCAAAAATTAGGAGGTGCAGCACCCAGCAGGATAAAAGCACTCTCATCAAACTAAACAAACAACTCAGATGACAAAAAAAGTCTACCAAAGCCAAATTTGAGGTAAATTTGGCCTCCATGGCCAATGACGACCACAAACCATTCTTTAGCTATGTCTGCAACCTCAAAGGCAATGCACAATTGTGTGCAGAGCTCATTGTACATGGAGCCAGCTATACTAAGCCAGAAGACATAGCAACCCCCCCTGGCTGATAAATTCAGCTCCAGTTTTACCCCTCTCTCCCCTTCAATCTTCCCTCAGGAAATATCATCAAATATAACTCCCCCCTAGTATCACTAGGGAACAGGTCCTTAATGCTCTCTCTAAGAACAAGAACACTGTATCAATGGCCCCAGACAATATCCCAGGATGCTTTCTAAATAGCATGAAACATGACCTATCAGAGCCTCTGTGAAATTACTAGATTTAACTTAAGAGGTTTTGTGCCTCATGAATGGAGAAAAGCAACAGTCATCCCTCTGCCCAAAGGTGGGCCATCTACAGACCCTGGAAACTACAGACCCATAAGTCTCACTAGTCTCTTATGTAAAGCCATAGAAAGAATTGTCATGGAGATGATCAACAGAGATATAGTAAACCTCCAGACACTGGACCCAACCCAGTTTGGTTTTGTCAAGGACAGATCATGCCTACTCATCCTAGTGGAGCTCTTTAAGAAGGTCACCAAAGCTATGGATGAGGGCAAAATTGTTCACTTTGCCTACCTTGACCTGGCCAAGGCATTTGACACAATACCCACTTGGACATTGCTGACAAACTCAAGAGGTTATGTACAAACCCATATGTCACCCGGTGGATAGCCAGCTAGCTCACAGAAAGGACCAAGGAAGTTAGAATTGGGGAGTCCACCTCTACAAAGGGGCCAGTCACAAGTGGAGTCCCTCAGGGATCAGTCCTTGGACCGCTCCTTTATGGCATTTACTTCTCAGAAGTCTAGGCTGGTCTCTGGCTGACTAAATTAGCAGATGATTGCAAATTAGGAGCTGTCATTGAATCTCATGCTGACATAATATTATGCCTGGCATATAGAGCATTGTCAGACCCCACTCTGATGGACCTCCTGTATATCCACAAAACAAACATCACCAGAATTACCCATTTGAAAGACTTAAACCTTGCCTGTGATATAAATAGGTCCTGCTGGAGAGATAGGTATGTATCCCGGAGACTACCACGTCTATGGCACAGGTTCCCCATCCATGTGAAGCAGAGTTCCTCCTTAGCCTAGTTCAAGTGCAACTTAGACAATTGGATGGAAATTCAAATCCCCGGTTTGGCACGTATGTCTCTAATGGACACAGGTAACCTGTACGTGGTTCATCTCCCAAACCCCTGCTTACAGTTATCAAGGGTATCAGAACTTGTCAGAGATTTGGGATGCATAGCTAGGCTTAAAAAGGCCCTTGTGGTCATTAGCCTAGTAAACACCTATGAATCTATGAACCTATACAGATTACACTGGAATTTCTTTAGATCATTAAGTAACCAAAGAAGGTTTGCTTTTGACAAGTCACTAAACACAGAGGTATTTACAGAGAAAGTACCACTAGTTCTAAAGGAGAATAATGTAGGTTTTGTAATAAGGGGCACATTCTCTCCCTGGAAAAGACACAGAATTTCCCTGTGGTAATTCAGGTGCTTATGTCACCCACTAGAGGGAAGGGTTAGGCACTTAAGCACCAAACCTCTGATGCCTGTCTGTATGAAAGTTACAGAAGAAAATAGGGATGAAGGTTGACAGGCCATGTGGTACTCTGAATGAAAAAAAAAAAAAAAAAACTAATGTTCTTCTGTACAACTAAAAAACTTAAACAAAATATCTATCTAACCTAGAACTACCCCTCACTTATAAGAAACAAAGCATTCAAACATCCATCATGTATCTCCTTTAAACACCCTGATCTAACCCTTGATCCCTCCTTAACTATTTCAGTTCCATGAATAACACTGAAACAAAATTTAAATGCAAACTGAGATGGCTGGCACAGAATTTCCCTATCCTTCACCTTTGAGGGTAGAACTGCAATAGGGAAAATAACTTTGCAAGCCACAGTTAGAATATGGACTGCTCCTCCTTGTCTACACTTCATATAAGACCCTCAATGACCTGCAAGTGTTATCAAATAGGATTTGCCACCTCATTCTTCTCTGCCCCATGAAACAGAAACTCACTGTCAGATATGCAAACTGGCTTCCAGGGTTACAATGAGCTCCTATATGTTTTTACTTATTTAAAAACTGTGTAATAACTCCACAACCATACTCTTAGCAGAACTGTAAAAACGATTCAGTATCAACGTTGCTCCATTGCACGTAATGCATCAGTGCTACAAATACCTCCAAACAGCTTAATCTCTTATGAGCATGTGCTTTTCTTTTCCAGGTCCTAAACTACATGACTGTTCCAAAAAAAAATATCAGACGCTGTCATTCAACCAAAGAGTTCTGGACTATACTTCTAAAACACCTGCAAAAGAAAACAGCATTCTCATACTTTAAGCACCCTCTAATACCTTCAGCATAACCTTTTGTTCTTAACTGAAGTTCCTAATTACTCATAATCAAAACTCTTTTGCAAAAAATCTAAAACTCATGCCATGTAACTATTTTATACATACATACATATATATATATATATATATATATATATATATATATATATATATATATATATACACACACACACACACATATATATATGTGTGTGTGTGTGTGTGTGTATATATATATATATATATATATATATATATATATATATATATATATATATATACACACTAATATATATATAGGTATGCATGTATACTTAACTCAGTGTGCTGAAAAATCAATGATAAAAAATATAGAGCCTTATGCCAAAAGACATAGTCTCAGTGTAAGTGATTTACTCCAGTGTAAGCCCAATTTAATTTCAGGAGACTTACTCTTGGTGTAAGTGACTTACTCTGTTGGAAGGCCCTTATAAAAGCAGGTTAACACTGGGGACCAGATTCTAAAAGACTTGCTTTTAGAGTAAGTAACTTACTCCATTGTATACACCAGAGTAAGTCACTTAAGTCACTTACACTGAGAGGAAGTTTTTTGGAATCTAGTCTTAGCTGTAAGTCTGCTTACAAATGGGCCTTATACCAAAATTAGTCAATTGCACTGAGTGTAAGTCTTTTGGAATCTGGCCCATA